>NC_089784.1:22795503-23008003 GCF_040412425.1 Macrobrachium rosenbergii | reverse complement strand
AATACTTGGTATTTTATTCAGTGCATGTAAACCTAAGATGAATTCCATGTGCATGAAAGCAAATTAGGCCCACATCATGAAATTCTATAAAAATCCCTTATTTGAAATTTTGTCTAATAAAATATGCATCAAGAACATTAAACAATATTTACCATCTTATAAATTTAGTAAATTTCCTCTTTTTTTTTTTACAGGGAGCTGTGAAGATCATTTCTTCGAGTGCCCAACATGGCAATATTTTGGACAATGCGACACGAATTTGGAATTCATGGCGAAGAATTGTCCTCACTCGTGCAACGTCTGTGTGGGTAAGTCATTCCAGTGATAAGAGAGAAATAAGCATATCATTTTTTAATTATCAAATATCAAGACAAGAATATCCGTTTAATTTCGAATTCACTTTGCACTCAAAGGGGAATATTTCTGAGATGTGCACCTGACCTGCAAGGTTTTTCATTTATTTCCTTCTCGTATTCGGGGCATATAGTGATAAAAGTATCCAAAATGCCCGAGAAAGTCGAGAAGTTACGAGATCATTGTATCCAACGAAAATACACGCGCGCGCACACACACACACACACACACACACACACACATATATATATATATATATATATATATATATATATATATATATACATATATATATATATATATATATATATACATACGTGTGTCTATATACATACATACATACATACATATATATATATATATATATATATATATATATATATATATATATATATATATATATATATATATTATATGCATATATACACACATCTGTATAAATATATATAAATTCATTTTATGTCCCTTTTCGTTACCCTTTTTAACAGATCCTGGCTGTTTCGATCGCAATGCATTATGCGGAGCCTGGTTTCAGCAAGGATTTTGTCAGACCTCCCGACAGGTGCAAGCAGCGTGTCCACACAGCTGTGATATTTGCCAGCTGCCGGAGAACCTTTTGCCAAAAACTATCACCAAGCCAGATTTTGGTAAGTGCTTTGAAATGCATGCATTCCCAGATATATGTAAATTAATATACACATGCTGTTAAAAATAAAAGCACGATCTATATTCATTTCAATTTTCACTGTATTTTACGTTTATTCCCCGTAAGTGGGTAGTGCCGTCAGTGCATCTCACGGGGCACACTGTAGGCATTACTTAGGGTTCTTTGCAGCGTCCCTTCGACCCATAGCTGCAATCCCTTTCATTCCTTTTAATATACCCCCATTCTCTTATCTTTCCGCCGTCTAACTTTTCACCCTCTGCTAACAATTGAATGACCTCATAGTTCCCTGCGCTTGGCATTTGCCTTAAATTTTATATATTATTTACATATATCACTTGATTACATACATCACTTGCTTCCTGGATGTTGCCTCCGTGCTATAAATTAAGATTTTATTGATACGGTGAATAAAACTAATTTTACAAATTCATACATTGCATAAATCCATTTTGTCAAAACTGAAGGTAATATGCTTTAGTTATACTGGATAGCATAAATAGTAATAAACAATATGGCCTTGGAAAGTCAGGGTATCCTAGCTTTGTTAGGGTAAAAAGTTACATATTTTACATTATTTTGGCAGATGTTTTTCGCATCAAAGTGTAAACATTTTGTTGTTGACCAACTTCAACTAAAAATTTTGGCCTTTTTTTCTGTTATTTCGCTCTCTGGAGCATGGTCCAATAAACTGCAACTTATCAGCCTAAAAATGACAGCCTAAAGAATGTCCCAGCTCGAAAACCAAATTTATTTACCAATTTAAATTCACGTGTTTGTATCCCATACTTGAAGTATGTCCTTTGTTTCCACACAGATTGCGGGAGGCCAGGGTCAAGTTCCTTCATCAGAGGAAGGAGACAAATCATTTTCCCAGACGACCCTGGGTACACTATCTCTCAGCGAGGACAGGTGAGGGATTTATAATGATGATTATTAAGATGATGAGGATGAAAATGATAATGAAATTAACGTCAGCTTCAATGTTTCTGTTATGAAAATTACTTCTGATGTTTATTTCACTATTTTTTCTAGAAGTGGAGATTGTTACGAACGTAATGATGTTAATGACACCGTAATTGTTTTGGTACTGTGAATCAGTACATCTGGCATTTCTTTAAGTGATTTTATGAGATCAGTAAACTCGAACACAAAAGAATAACTTTAAGAATTTTTTGTTGAATTTTAAGTCATCAAATTCAGCCAGTTACAAAATTTACTTTACTAGAAAGGATTGACTTAAATAATACTGGTATCGTTGAAGAGTCTTACACAGAATCCCAGACAGCCATATAAACATAAGACTTTGAGCCCTTTTCCTTTTTAATCTCTTTCCAGCAAACTGGGCAACTAAGAGTGCCAGCCCCAACAGGTAAGGAGTTTCCAGTCTTTATGTTATTAATTTGTAATGTTCTGGTTTTAGTTTATTTTCTCATAATTTCACTAAATTTCTATGATCATTCTCCTAATTGCTCAACGCTTTCATTTAAGGTTAACTCATATTTGTGGCTATTTAAGTGTTTTTAAGCTCATCACCTTATGTATATATATATATATATATATATATATATATATATATATATATATATATATATATATATATATATATATATATATATATATATATATATATATATATATATATATATATATATATATATATATATATATATATATATATATATATATATATATATATATATATATATATATATATATATATATATATATATATATATAATATAAGAGAGAGAGAGAGAGAGAGAGTTAAGCCTGATTTTATTTGCTTATTTTTTTTGTGCTGGTGGTAAATATCCCCAGCCGATATCACTGTAACCAATGGTCGTTACCTCATTGGATGGGTCGATATCATACTGGGCTAGCACTGTCCTAGGCCCGCGCTCGATTCTCCGGCCGGCCAATGAAGAATTAGAGGAATTTATTTCTGATGATAGAAATTCATTTCTCGGTATAATGTGGTTCGGATTCCACAATAAGCTGTAGGTCCCGTTGCTAGGTAACCAATTGGTTCTTAGCCATGTAAAATAAGTCTAATCCTTCTGACCAGCCCTCTCTAGGAGAGCTGTTAATCAGCTTAATGGTTGTTACCGAGGAACATGAACACCCAGTTCCGATGAGCTCCAGTGATATCGGCTACTGATATTTACTGTCAGCTCCAAAAGAAATAAAACGAAATAAAATAAAAAAAAAACTATACGTTAATTGTTCTTTCATATCTGGTAATGCTGATTGTCTATGATTTATGATATTGTAGTATTAAGCCGTTAACGATACTTTTACATGAAAACTAAGACCCTCTTTCTCTCTTTCTCATGCACTAACACACACACACATACACACAAACAAACAAACAAACAAACCTACTCATTTAGAAGTTACTGTAAGTATATTTGGTCACGTGACTCAAACTTTTAGGTGGTTTACTTAAATTAGGATTTGGAGGCGGTGCTGAAACTGGTTTATTTCTGGAAGCCTGCCTTCATTGGTATATATACTAGCAGATGCTCGCTATCGCTCGAATTGGCTAGTTCCCATATTCGTACCATATCCATACCCATATCTGTATCATACCCATACCCATATCTGTACCATACCCATACTCATACCTATTCCCATACCCATACCCATATCTGTATCATACCCATGCACATACCCATACCATACCCATACCTGTATCTGTACCATACCTAGACCCATACCCATACCCATATCCATTCCACATCCATACCCATAACCATATCTGCACCATACCCATGCCCATACCTACAGTATACCCATACTCATATCCATTCCATATCCAAACCCATACCCATATCCATACCATACCCATACCCATACCCACACCATACCATACCATACCCATGCCCATACCTACAATATACCCATACTCATATCCATTCCATATCCAAACCCATACCCATATCCATACCATACCCATACCTATACCCATACCCATACCATACCCATACTTGTACAACACCCATATCTGTACCATACCCGCACTGATACCCATACCCATATCCTTACCATACCCATACCTATACCCATACCCATAACCATATCCATTCCATACCCATATCCATGCCCATACCATACTATTCCCATACCTTCCGGTCATATAGAAACAACTAACCATATCTTGGTACCCATACCCATAACCTTACCATACCCATACCTATACCCATACCCATATCCATTCCATACCCATACCCATACCCATACCCATATCCTATCCATATCCATATACATACCCATACCATACCATTCCCATACCTTCTGGTCAGTTACAGACATCATAAAACATGTAAAAGGGATGTGGGAAGGGGAGGGGGTAGGGAGGAGGGATGGGAAAGGAGGAGGGGAGGGGAGGAGGAAGGGGAATTATCGTTTTTCCATGAGGGAGTTGAGGTCCCCGGGAGAAGTTGGGTGTTAGGGATCACACTGCCTAAACTGGTTTTGGGGGGGGAGGGGGAGGGGAGAGGAGAGGGATGTAGGAGGATATGTCCCGGGGAGAGGGGGGAGGTGTTCAGGGACCATCCTGCTTAAACTAGCTTTTGAGGGGAGAGGGAAGTGGGGGAATGGGGACACACCCCTGGAAACAAAGCCCAGGAAATTAATATTATATATATATATATATATATATATATATATATATATATATATATATATATATATATATATATATTATCTATCTATCTATCTATCTATCTATCTATCTATCTATCTATCTATCTATCTATCTATCTATGTATGTGTATATATATATATATATATATATATATATATATATATATATATATATATATATATATATATGTACATACAAAACTTATAAATAATTATCATTGTTAGTAACGGTATTCATGACAATTTTCTACAAACTGTTTAATTTATAGATAGTATGAATGTTGTAAGCCTCAGATAACTCGACAGGCATGCAGCAAAAAACCCTCACATGCACGCACAAGCTCGCGCGCGAACGCACAAAAAGCAGCAGTTACAAAAGCACTAATCTGAATAATCATAGGCTAAAGGAAACGTTATATCTCCCCAATTCAGATTATTGAATAAATTAGTGTGGCTTTTTCGAGCACTCGATCTCTGATATATTTTTACTAAATAAAAATGAAACTTTTCTCAAGGCGTTTGTTGTAATTGCGGTACATACTAACAAGGCAAAACAAAGGAACAAACAAAATTCACAACTACGTCGGGTCTTCGCCTAACCTGTAGCGCGACACGACTCTCCATCACGGGAAAACCTCGCCTTTTTTTTTCTTTTATTCTCTCTTTACAAGGTACACCTCACTCGTCGTTATTTCACCTTGAATGTCCTCCTATTAAACTTCTTTCATCTCTGTATTTGCTGGTTTTGCATCACACTCATCTTCTCTAAAGCACGGAATGGAATTCGTCTTCTAGAAGACCAGGACGGTTCTGTTATTCAAAATTCACGAAGTGGCAACTTTGCCATGATGTTAATTCGGAATGCATAATTGTACCTTAAGAGTCCAGTTTTTGTCCTGGCTGGACTAACCTAAATCTTGCGTCATCCAGATCATTGTGGAGGCATATCCCTGCATATAACATCATTCTACCTTCTAAAGCTGTAAAACTCTTTTTGTACGAATGATACATTTGTAAAAGAAGTCTGTTTTACTTTAAACCTGGATGTTCTACCTTTTTACTGTTAACATTTTTATTTCCTTTTTGCTCAACTGCTGTCTACCGTCCACCGTTTCTGCTAATACTATTCTATAGTCCTTTTATAATTACAGCCATTTACCTTTTCTTATTCTTGTCTTTCTTCCTGGGGAGAATAATCAGACAGGAGCAAAAACCTAGTTCCAAACGGTGCTCAATTAACTCCAGTGAGTGTATCTGTAAAAAGTCATCAAGTAGCCAATTCAACCTGAAATTCGACCACATAAATTTGTTCGCTTTACCGATCGATTAGTGCTGAACCCTTTAATTGGTAAAGTGAAACGTCAATGTTTACTGACAACAGTAAATTTAGCGCTTCACAGATTTGTTTTAGCTTGCTTTCTCATGTATGCTACAGTGCAAGACCAAATAGACAAGCACTCTGTTACGTGCCAAACCATCTTTGCCATTTATTTACGTAAAGCAAATCTTTTGATGCAACCATTAATCTTGATATACGACTTCTTTGGTATAGAAGGCAGGACTCCCTTGAGGATTAGCGTGAACGACGCATTCTGCGGAGCAACAATCATCCACGAACGGTTCCTAATCACAGCTGCTCATTGTGTGTTCAGTCAAGATAGACCGTGAGTTCGTTTTTGTGTCCAATTTCTTTGTCATTATTCAATTTTTCCTCAGGATGGCATACTGAAATGATTCAAAATAACATTTACTATATACTTAATTACTGTATCCATAATTGCCGTAATATTAGGTAACGTTTTCTCTCTTTTTTACTAGGCCTATAATGGTTCGTGTGGGTGAATTGGATTTCTCTTCTGACAACGAAGCACGGGCCAGACCAGCTGATTACAGGGTAAAGCTCATCACAGTTCATCCGAAGTTTAAGTAAGTATTCCGTCGTAAATGAAACCTTGGGACCTCCTTTTTAACCTATGACTGATAACAACGCACCGTGCCTTAGGATCAAGTTCATGCATGTTCTACAAACAATATGATCTTACCTGGTTCCCTTTTCAAAGTAGATAGTTCTTAGCAAATTTTCCCACCTTATGTTTGTGATATAGGCAGAAAGTATCGGGAGAGAAACTGTTTTAGTACTGATGTCTTTTCCGCAGTTGTGTGACAACGAAGTCGCAAAGAAAAATAAACAAGTAAAAAATGCGCCGAAGTTTCTTCGGTTCAATGGAGTTTTTTGTACAGCCGCTACGGCGTATAATCAAGGCCACCGAAAATAGATTTATCTTTCTGTGGTCTCGGTATAATGCTGTGTGAGCCGCGGCCCATGAAGCTTTAACCACGGCCCTGTGGTGGTCTCTCACATCGTTGCCAGAAGCACGATTATGGCTAACTTTAACCTTAAATAAAATAAAAACTACTGAGGCTAGAGAGCTGCAATTTGGTATGTGTGATGACTGGAGGGTGGATGATCAACATACCAATGTGCAGCCCTCTAGCCTCAGTAGTTTTTAAGAGTGCGGGCAAAAAAAGTGCGGACGGACAGACAAAGCCGGCGCAATAGTCTTTTACAGAAAACTAAAATTATGCGAGAGACAGTGGAATTTAATTGGGAATATCAGCAGTCACAGCTTACCACGTGTTAGTCTCATAATCACCTGTATTTTAATAATATACTTTTTTAACACGCTTAATTATGTATCAGTTAAAATATTTATTATCATTAGGTTCATCTTTTTTACACTTGAATAGGCGCAACTCTCTTGAACGCTATAACGACATAGCCATCATTGAGACAGTGGATAAGATGCAATTCAACGAAGTGGTCTTCCCGCTTTGCCTCTCAGACAGGAGGCCAGCTGTTGGGTCTATCGCAACTGGCTCTGGCTTCGGCTTGGTGAACCAGAGTAAGTATTGCGAATTCTAGTCATCTTATTTTTCTTTCAGTTAAATCAGCCTCTTTTCACATTTCCTTTACCACTCGCCGCTTCCGTTTTCTATTAGTTAGCCGTTACTGCTGTACTATGCTGAAACTTTTCCGGTGTTAGGGAGAGGTTTGCGAAGAAAACTGGCAAAAATTATTTATTTTTATGTTGCTTCATTAGTCACTCATACTGACAGTCATCTACTAAAAGTGTATTTCTTAGATTTGATGATGTTAACTTCTTCATCTCCAAACACGAATACTGGAAGTTTGTGTGTGTGTATGTAAGTGTGGCCTCCAAGGTTACGTTCCTACACTAGGACTGCCACAGGGAATGTGGATTCACCCTCGAATTCTTTTATTTGCATGTTTCACAAAGAACAAATTTTCGAGTTGACAGAAATGCTTTATTTAGCAAAGCATTTCTCCTGACTCGAAAAGCAAAAGTTAGGTAGATTACAAAATTCCTAATTTTCTCAACATTACTCATGAAAATTCTTCTTCAATATCAAGTTAGATTTGGTTCCAGTATTTACTGAAAGATGCCAGCGGGAAAATTTATTTATATAACTTTGTTTTGCAGCTTATTGTTACGGATTAAATATTACTTTGGAATATTTGGAAAACATTTCAAACAATGGAGCATTCTGCGTGGATTCTTCTCTAGACAGTTTTCGGTAATTGCTAAAAAGAAAAAAAAAACAAATAAACCCCACTTTAGTCAGCAGTACACGAAAAAACATATGGGCACATGTAAAACAGCTTTGCATTATTGCCGCTAGTACTGCGCATAATTTCTTCTTTTTGCAAAGGCTAAAAAATACGAAGATCAAGGTCAATGTCCATCTTTTTTTTTTTTTTTTTTGTAAGGAGATAAACCGAATACACAGTCACATGGATTGATCAAAATGAAGAATACTCGTAACTCTTGGCCACGATACCTCGTCAACGTAACACCCACTCGTATATTTTCTGCTGTGGTGCTTGAACTGCATACGTAATTCGGTGGCTGGTGACACTCACCTTTCTTTCGGTATGCACATTCATGGCTGAAGGGAGTGCTTGTGCATCCATTCGTGGTAATTAGCGAGAATACCACACTTTATCGCTTTATGCTTGGTTGGTACCATAGTACCATATTCCCAAACCTTGGGTGATGCCACATTCTCCGTACCAAGAATGGTTAAGAGTTCGCCTACTTACCTTTAAATGTATATGGGACATACTAACTGCAAAACAAAAACCGATTGCCGGTTTATACAAAACAAATGCTTTCCACTTTACTCATTTTGCATCTTGTACTCTGCTCTTATACTCTCATATTTCAAACCAAACATTAGGCCTACTGCGGCAGTCATTTCAATCGCCTTAGGGAGACTTCATATTTTCTCGTTATAAATTACACTGTTATTGTACACTTTGTTCTTAAATTTACTATTCTCGTTTTATTTACTGAATTTATCTTGAATTGTTTCATTTTATATTGCATAGGTTTTGAGATTATTCCCTTAGGCAATATTGGATTTAACAAAGTTCTGTGGATTATACAGATGTAAATGTTTTCAGATAATAATAATAATAATAATAATAATAATAATAATAATAATAATAATAATCCGGGTGAGGATATATTATATAAAACGGATTTATTGTTGAATAAGTGCGCAAACAAGGCACATTTGTTTAACTGCGTAATATGTTATAATGTAGAGAACCTCTTTCTTCTTAAATGACCGAATTTTCTTCATCTAGCATTGCTGTTTCAATTTTCTTCGAGTCTAAATGGAACTCTTTATGTCACAATTTTGTTTTAACTGATCCGCCATCATGAAAATAAATATGTTTCCAAAAGTTTAATAATTAGTACTTATTACTATAACATCGCAACTGATCTTCATAAGCATATGATATAAAATACTCATATTAAGGCACTGATATATATATATATATATATATATATATATATATATATATATATATATATATATATATATATATATATATTTACGCTCGTTGCCTAAAAACTCATAGACTAATTGTTTTTTTTTTTCTTAACAGCTCATCGTTCAGCCCACGCACAAGAGGCTGACCTTAGGATATTGGACTCCAGACTCTGCGAAGCTCGGTACGTACACGAGGGTCTGGGTACCACCATCAGACACCAGTATCCTCAGTTCATACAGAGATCCGACATTATCTGTGCTGCCTTCCCCGGTACAGATGCCTGCCAGGTGAGTAGATGGGCGTTTCTCTCTCTCTCTCTCTCTCTCTCTCTCTCTCTCTCTCTCTCTCTCTCTCTCTCTTCTTATTTTCGTAACTTATCAGCCTTTATCATAGTGCTCTCTCTCTCTCTCTCTCTCTCTCTCTCTCTCTCTCTCTCTCTCATAATTTCTTTGTTTTAACTGCTTTTATCGCAGAGCCTCTCTCTCTCTCTCTATATATATATATATATATATATATATATATATATATATATATATATATATATATATATATATATATATATATATATATATATTTCAGTTGTGTATTTCTATCCAGTATGTCACGAGTACAAAGTCTAGAACAGAGAAACCAATTGATAGAGGGTATTTCTCCGTTCTTGAAATCTTATCCCAACGACTTTCTCTCCCGCAGGGCGACTCAGGAGGACCTCTGTACCAGGACGCCAACGGGCGGCGCTACTTAGTGGGCGTCATAAGTCAAGGTATCCCTTGCAGTGGACAAAGTTATACTTTACCTGGATTCTACGTCAGCGTCGCAGACCACATCGATTTCATCAATAGTGTCGTTTACCCGTCGTGATCGGAGTTTTATTTACATCGCTTAATTACGTAGCCAGGTAGGCTATGCTTTAATTCGCGTATGTTATCATGTTCTCTCAACCTCACATTTCCCATATCCAACTTCTGCTTCGGAAATAATGTTTACAAAATAATGATACCACAGACGCTCGAACTCTAGATCTCAATTAGGCCTAGTTTAGCAGTCTAGTTGGTGTGGTGATATGTTTTTGTAAGTGGAGGATCTGAAAATTAATGAAGATTCCATTATTTCTTTGTGTTGAAGTATTGGCTAACCCAATGCGTAACCTTCTTAGCAGAGGTAATAAAAGGCAGTAATAATACTCATGGGTCTTTATTTATGTATACTTAACGTTCAATGTTTGCAAGTATTAAAGCCCTTCAGACATTATTCATTTTTATGTGTTTTCTACATGCCTATTCAGTGATGCTTCGGGTGATGATGCTTCTTGAATAAATGGTTTCCATCTCGTTTCGAGTGTTTGTTTAATCCTTTCTCTCAACCAGTTTTGTGAGATATCTTGCATAGTGGTGTTACAGACATTATTATTATGATTATTATTCAGAAAATGAACCCTATTCATATGGAACAAGGCCACAGGGGCCAGTGGCTTGAAATTCAGGCTTCCAAAGAATATGGTGTTCATTTGAAAGGAGCAACAGAAGGTAATAAGAAATACGGAAAGAAGAGATCAGTTATAAAAAAGAAAAAATAAATTAAGAAATTAAAAAATAAATAGATAAAATCTAAGTAAATTATTACAACATACAGGGAGAATTATTTTAGGGTAGTAATGCATTGCACCTTGGCTTGAACTTTTGAGGTTCCAACTGCACAGCATCCTCAGGGAGAATAAAGGTCCCCTGGAACTGAGAAGTTCGACAGTGAGGCACATATGTAAGACATATAAACAGCTGTGCCTCGACTGTTAATTTCAACAAGTTTTATTTGCTGTACGAAAATTTTGAGCTATGAAAAAACTGAAACGCATAGAATATGAATGAAAATCGTATATTTTCAGATTTGATTATACTAAATAAACTTCTGTTCAAAAAAATTATACCAAACGTAATGAAATGAAACATGAAATATAACATTTTAAAAAATCAATAGGACTGAAATTTATTCAAGGATCTATTGATATTTCTGAACGCACTGCCAATCAACTTTCAGTTAAGCATAAAACAGCTATTCAAGCACTCAACTTTGGCCATGCTCTGAAAAAAAAATCTATCAGTACACGAAGACCCGTGAAATATTGCGAAATACTATAATAGGTGTCATTCTCTTAACAGCAGTCTTTATAAATTTACCCTGAGAAGCAAAAAGAAGACAACCTTTGTTTTTACAATGGTCTTAGCGATGTAAGAGAATCCTGAATCAGCTAGATTCGAAGTTCATCCTAGTCTTGAAAATGTAATTACTCATCCAGGAGGGGAAATAGTGATAGATCTAATAGTAGTTTCTGGTACTCTTTAATGGTACAAAGTCGTTTTTCTTATTTTACAGCAGAACCCATTTGTTGGAATTATGAATCTTGAAAGTGATTCAATAGATATTATATACACATCCACATAGACAGAGTCATAGTAACGCTTATGGTTAGTACCGGTACACCACAATATATTCTAACATGCAAAGCTTTAAAGAAGAAGGATAGCGCATACGCAACCCAGCCTTTAAGACAAATGAGTGAACTAAGTTAATACAGTATATTTCAATAAAGCCTTAAATATCATGTTAGGTACTGCAGCTGCAAAATCTGGCATTGGTAATTGGCTGAAAATACATAATTAAACCCGCAGATTTTAAGAACTTGTCTCCACAACTTGCAACGCCGTAACTTGAATATCTCTTCAGTCCTGTCTCCGTTTTCTCGCTCTCGTCGAACTCACCCTGTCCCTCAGTCACCTTTCACTGGACTTGCTCACTAGCCTTAATTACTCAACAATAATTATATTTTTATTAAACAATAATTAGGTTGGAGGCAGGAAAGGCACCCGTCAATAAAACATTTGCCAGAACCTACTAAGAAATGAGCCATTAAGATAAAAACAGCTGGAGGGGGGTTCATTAAAAAGAGCTACCTAGCCTATGGCTTAATCTGAGAAGTACTCGTACAGTAGAAGGCAAAGAATAAGTTGCATTTCAGTCACCCACAAAATTTATGCAAATTAACTTTGTCATTTCGTAATTACTAATTATGCTTCATCAGTCAGGCCAAAGTAGCCCATTAAGAAAGCCCAGTCTTCCTGCAATTCCAACTGAAACCGATTTAGTCACTTTACAACGGTGAATTAAGCCAAAGAAATCGATCTGACCAATCAGTCTCTCCTCTTACGATAGTTAATTATCCCTTAGAATCCACTATACTATGATAATTCTGACATTTCATTAGGCTACATCTTGCAATATAATGTATAATTACACTGCATCCTTGTTCACCCATAAACCCCCAACTAGGTCACGTAAATTACCCAAAAGATGTCCTTTAAGAGATGTTAATTATCGGAAAACGCCCTGTCAGGTCGCTTCAGTCAACGATTTAAGTCGCTGCTGTTACGCTCAAAAAAAGGAAAGGCTAAGTCATCCACCCATAGTGCCTAAACAAGCCATAGTTACCTTCATTACCTCACACCAAGCTAGTAGTAAACTAACTTAGTCTCATTTCAGTGTTTTTCTATTCTCAGCCTGTCATTATTCTTCTTAGACTACCTCAGCCTCATACCTGCATCATCTGATTAACCCTTCAGTACCGTACCAACCACTATATCCACAAAGAAACACGGTGTGGAAAAAAGCATTTAAGGATAAATGATGCTGTTGATGAAGTCAATATGATCTGCCACGCTGGTGTAAAATCCAGGAAGGCTGAAGGCAGCGGCTGTTCGCCTACACGAGGAGTCTTTGCTGACAAAGCCGATAAGGAAGCGACGCCCCGACTCGTCTCGGAAGAGAGGACCTCTTGTGTGCTTCTGGGGGACAAAAGGGAGGGGGCTTAGATATATTATATCACATCTGAAGAGGACAAAGGCCTACATGAAGGACCTGCATGTATCCATTTCTTTCCAAACTCTTTGAATAGTAATTGTGTATCCTGTAATTATCACTTTTGCAGGTAGGCCTATATTTCAGCATTTTCCATCAGATGCATAGTTCTGGAAGGCCAGCAAAGAATATCCTCTTGGAGTCCTCATTCTAAAATAACGAAGACATTATTATGTCCTAATTTTTGTACTTGATAGAAACTACATTGAATGGAAATTTATTTGATTCTTCAATAGAGGAAATACCGTTTTGAATTTGGAGAAACAAACACTGAATATTCTTAAAATGTACTTATGAAAAACATACACTATATATATATATATATATATATATATATATATATATATATATATATATATATATATATATATATATATATATATATACACGTATATGTATGCATATATATATGTGTGTGTGTTGGGGGCGATGTACGCTCATGAACGTCTTAAATGAATTAGCAGAAGCACAGACCGCTATCCGGCAAGACTGAGATTCATTATGGCTCATTGTAATGCTGATCACCCGATAAGCAAAGTCAAGCAACGTTGAATCTGCACGTGGATGGCGTTGGGCTAGCAAACCTCACCCCAAAATTCTTACCGGAACTTAATTATTACATTTTGACTTGAGGGACAAATTACAACCATAATTAAATTAACAGCTAGTCAGAGAAAGCCATGTCAATTTTGAGTATTTTCCCCTCATGAAAATTACTGTGATCCGATAATTATCGTTCCCTGAAAACTTGTTTAAAGTGCAACGAGAGAGAGAGAGAGAGAGAGAGAGAGAGAGAGAGAGAGAGAGAGAGAGCAAACCACACGGAGTGGATAGTCTGACCTACCTCACACGGGTTATTTCCTCGGAAATTGGCGCAAAGGATGTCCGTGTCCCGAATGAACCGAGGATAATGAGCTCTGAGCGAGTCTGCCATCCCTTCGCTCTTATAGAGGATTTCGCACTGGAGCGAGTGCACTATTTCCAGGTTACCGTCGTCCCTTTGTGCAGACACGGGACCTGTTCAAGGATGAAATCAGTTCTTTTGAGACCAAACGGCCTTTGTTGAAATCTCCTAAACCTTATCGTTTTATTTTACTCTTTATATTTTTCTTGCTTTTTGCTTGTAAATTAATAAAATTGTCGTAGAGATGATGATGATGATGATGAAAATTAAAAATTGACGCATACTTTTATCTTCAATGTGAGAAGAGAGGCTTAGATTTCTTCAGAACATGTACACTCCCTGAGAAACATCCTTGTCACATGGAAAGACACGTAGTCAGACACTTCCTAGCTTCTATTAAGCATAATAAAAAATCTGATATGTTCCCATCAATGCCCAGCAGCAAATATGAGGTGAAGTATTCAAGACCCTTACTAACCACTACGACCAAATGTCCTTTATAGAGCAATTACAAAATGCACACAAAAACTACGATAGTAACTAATGAATCTAAATGAAAACTTGGAGTCACCCCAAATGGCCTTATCTAAACAATCGGAAACTGGCTGTGCAGTAAAACAGTTGCCGTGAAATTATAAACCAATATAAATAATGGGAGAAAAACAGTAAAGTTACTGGAGAAGTAAATCTACAGCTATGTGTGGGTACATATATTTAAAAATGAATCTCTACTGAGAGCTTTCATGAAGCTGTTCGATCCCGCTTGTCAATCTCAGAAGAGGAATCGAACAGATTTCCGAAAGCCCTCTGAAGTGGTTTATTTTTTAATACATTTGTACCCGTACATAACTGTGGACTTGTTTCTCCATTTCAAGAAGCATAAGTATTTTTTAAGTAAAGTTATTATTGTTACCTGAGCCGTTATCTGTAACTATAGAGCCAGCGGGAGGCCTCTGATCTGACAGACAAGATGGATAAGCCTCCTCACTGAACTGGATGGCCTCTTTAGTCTGAAGGAGGGCTATGTCATTATACCGCTCGTAGGAATTAAGTCTGTTTTTCAAGAGAAGAGAAAACATGGAATATAATTACTTTACTTGGGTGAATTATCTAGAGCAAAGTAATATTGATTTGTAGTATAATAAGGCAAATTTGGAAAGGTTTTCAAACTATCATTTGAACCGTATGTACAAGTTATTTTAGTCTTTGTTGAAAGATACAGGACTTTGTTAAAACCTGATATGACATAAATATATAAAAAAAAACTTGAAAGAAATAACTGAGCTGGGGTATTCTTATATAGAGAAATGAACAATATATTTAATATATATACAATCGAAATCAAGGTACAAAAATAAAAAAAAACAAAAGCAAAAATAATTCAAATGTCAAAATCACTATTGGTTTCTCTGTTATGTTTCCAGAAAAGTATACAAATTCAGAAATATCTCAGGGAAGAAATATGTTCAGGATTAGATATTACCAACAAGCTCAGTTATTGTTCCAGCTAATATAATCATCATTAAAACTTACTTGTAGTTGGGATGAATGATGACCTGTGACACTTCATAATCGACAGGCCTCAGATTACCCACGCGAATCCGTCTAATGCTAATAAAGGGAGAGAAGAAAGAACAATGAGGTGGAGAAACAATGGACAGGTAACCGATTCAGGTAGATCTAAGTAATAGATACACGGCGGGTATTTAGCGAGAAATGGCAGTTTCTTTTAGTATTTTGGTTGCTTATTTACAATTTAACGTTATTTTTTGGAGGTCGAATGTAATTAACCTGCAATTAACCCCTAAAGTCCGCCCAACAAGGGGTTTCCATACGCGATCTTCACAAGACAGAGCATGGGTACGTCTGTTTGGAACGGTTCATATCCCGTCCGGCAAGTGCAATAACTTGTTAACGAAGGGGTACCAGCCGCCCCACCCCCAACCCCCGGGCCAGTACTAAACACAGCGAAGGGACATTCCATTTGGCCGACAACAAACAAATGCACCGCCAGTATCAGAAGCCCTAAAAGTGTAGAAAAAAAAAAAAAAACAGGCGTGGAGCTAATACATAGAAATACCCCGATTTAAATACATAAATTTTGCCTTAGTATTTAGTAGCTACTCAAGACACTAATTATCTAATCTAACAACGACCACTAACATCAATTTGAAATATACTCATAGTGGCATGATTTTTCAAAAGGAGAAACAAATCCACAGTTGCGTAATTGTACAAATATATTTAAAAATGATGCTGTACCGATAGCTTTCGAGAATCTACGCTCTTCCCCTTTTCAAGAGATAAAGATTGAAAAGGGGGAAACCTACGGATTCTCGAGAGCTCTCTGTGTAGCTTCCATTTTAAATATATTTGTACAGTTGCACAACTGAAGATTTGTTTCTCCTCTTTGAAACTCGTGCTATTATGAGTATTTTTTAAGTCGATGTTAGTGTTTGTTGTTAGATTAGGTAATTAGTACCTTGACTAACTGCGTAATACTAAGGCAAAAATTATGGATTTAAATCAGTCATCTCTTCGAAGGCAACATGAAAATCATCTTAATTCAGCACTGAAAATATGTCTATGAGATTTAAGCTGTCAAACCAAGTACTAGGGAATTTACGGTCACTCAGCTCTTAAGATAGTGAAAAGAGGGCGTTAGAGTGGTTGGACAGCAAGATAATGAGAGCCAGAAAATAAAGGAAATGAAGTGCAAGGATCTTAATAGCTCTTCGTTGGGTGAGCCGGTAGAGCTCTTGACTGTCACTGGATGGGCCGGAGTTCAATTCCCGCGGCCGGCTGATGAAGAGTTAGAGGAATTTATTTCTGGTGATAGAAATTCATTTCTCGCTATAATGTGGTTCGGATTCCACAATAAGCTGTAGGTCCCGTTGCTAAGTAACCAATTGGTTCTTAGCCACGTAAAATAAGTCTAATCCTTCGGGCCAGCCCTAGGAGAGCTGTTAATCAGCTCAGTGGTCTGGTTAAACTAAGATATACTTAATTTTTCAAGGATCTTAAGGTGGAACTGGGAGAAACGCCAACACCTGTAATAAGAAGTATAGATAGAGACGTTGGATATCAAGACTGAAGAAAGGAAGCGGAAATGGAGGCAAAACAAAAGACATAAGAAAGGCAAACATAAAAATATGTAAAATAAGAAATTGAAAGTGTCAAGTATAGTCTTCGAGATCTAATAACAAGATTTACAAGATATGCAAGACGATATAACTTGAACAATTTTACGTAAATAAAAAAAAAGATAGTCCTGAATCATACAAAAGAAGCAGCCAGATTTAATTTCGAAGGCTCCTTTAGATGATTCATATTGGCAGAATCCTTCAAGTAGAGGAAGTTTTCTTTACTGGTTTTGCAAATACCATTTGATTTCTAATATTTTCAGATAAAATATTTATAAAAAAAATGACAAAGACAACTCACGGCCTGTCAGGATCAAGAGCGCAGTGTGCCGCAACGAGCAAGAACCTCTGATGAATCAGAACAGGGGAGCAGTGGTCCTTCCCGAAATTAATCGGCGATTTCCGCAAAAGAGCGCGAGTCTGGTGATCGTGGGAGACGTCGTGGTGGTGATCGTCGTGGTGGTGATCGAATGGATGTACTGGAATATGCGTATTCTTCTGAGCTTGCTGTTGTTTAAGATTATTCTAAACAGATGCATGCACATACTGCCTTTGAAAAGTTTTGTGGAATATTACGTCAGTCCAAGGAGTAACTGACCTTTAATAGAATTTAATATTACTGCAATATTATAAAAAAAATGGATTTAGAGCAATTTTCCCACGCGACAATGAATTTACAATAGTATTGCAATACAATACCTGTGTGCCTCTTAGATCTGCTCTGTACGGGCTGCTGAAAAGAGAGAAAACTGATTTACTACAACAAGAGCATCTATTGTTGGAATTTTGGTTAGTTTTATTAACACTTTTTTTTAACTATAACTCATGTTCTAAGAAAAAAGATGTATGTTTTTTGCATCTTAAGAATTTCAAGGGAAATTTAACTTGGAGTGACCGCTACTGATATCATGCGGTAATGACAAGTTCATGAGTTTAATCATCCTTATTTTCCTCAAAATGAAGGTTTTTTTTATTTACCTACCAACAGAAAATCAGCTGCCGAGGTGCTCTGCCGTTTTGCTCTTTCAAAACCACGCCTCCTTTCCCTTAAAGGTCTCCCACAGCCTACAGCACATAAAAACAGTGCACATGAAATTTCGAAATATGAAATCGCTGAAATAAGCTATGAGGGAAACAGAAAATAAGCCTCAGAATTTAAAGTATTACCGTGAGTATTGACTAAAATCTTTCTCCTTATTAAATAACCTCTGTTTGTATAAGTCTTGTGATAGGCTCCACAATATACGTACCGAAATCTGGCCGAGCGATGCTTCTGGTGTTGTTGGACAAGAACTCGCCCGGAATCTGGCATAAGTTGCAAGAGTGGGGACAGAGCATCTGCACGAAATCGTAAAGGGTACACGATCCTTCGAGAGCCCACGAATCGCAGAACGGGCTACGATTGAAGCATCCTGGATCTACGGTGAAAAGAAAATTTTTTGCGAACTTTTGATGTAGTTTCTAGATCCTGTGGGAATGTATATACGATAAAAAGATGTCTTAGCGCCCTTGCAGCTGTCTTGAAAATCTCTTTGGAAGCTCACTTTCGCCTTGGAAATTTGATGAAGATATCTGTCATCCAGAAAAAAGTTCAAATAATATACACGTTAAGCCGTATTTTTTCGATGTAGCCAAGTCAGTATAATTATTCCTGAAATGCTTACCTAGACAGATTTTACAGCTGACTGGACAATTTTGAGCCATGAATTTTAGATTCGTGTCACAAAAGCCCCAGGATTCCCATTTCGAACATTCGGTAGAATGGTCCTCACAACTTCCTGGAATGGAAATACTATGAAGCTAGTATATGAAAAAATAAGAGAGTGGAAATAATGTAAGAGCGTAAATGGACAACACGAAATAAATCTATCTTCATACATAACGAATATTGCCTAGACATTAGGGATAGCGACTTTTACTAAAACAAGCTCTGTAACTTAGTTCACTTTCCAACAGATATGTTCGGATCCTTTTCTTGCAATGAAAAACAGGAAGTAGAATGTAATTACTGCAGGCGTTATCAGCTCAAAAAGATAAGGGGGCTGGCTCAAAAAAGGTGTCCCCCTCCTTGTTATGTTCTGCTTAAGAATATTTTTATCTAGACTTATTTTCTGTCAAGTACAGCAAACCCCAGAGAAAAGGAGGTTACATGAGAATGAAGGATGGAAAGAAAGATAAAAATAAATGAAGAAAGAATGGCTGTTAGGTAAACCATTCAATAAGTGATTATCATAAAAGACAAAAAAAGAAAAACGATATTTAGAGCCATACTTTAAACTGGGAGTAATATAAAAGGAAAATGTGAGTTAAAGAAATCCTTAGCAGTTTTATAGAATGGCACTCTTCAAGTAAGCAAGTTTATAAAGTGATGAGTACCCATGCTAGACCTGAGGAGAGAGAGAGAGAGAGAGAGAGAGAGAGAGAGAGAGAGAGAGAGGGCACAACTTTACAATTTTGCATTCTTGCAGAGTGCATCCACTGAATTTCATATATGATGCGCAGTAAAAATTTGTAATGGAGATGAGGGTGGCTGAAAGACAATTTGAAAATAAGTCAATCAATAAACATACAAACAAAAGAGACTTCTTACCAAGATGGGCTCTCGTGTTGGTCACCTTTAACGTCAAAATCAGGATCCCCAGCAGGTTCAGAGAAGTACTTGAGGATGCAAACATGATTTTTCAGTTTGAACTTTCCTCAGCGCGGAAAGTCTTACTTCAAGCAGGTAGTCTTTCTCAGCTCACTGTGTCTCCCTCAAAGACTGTATGTTTCTCTCAGCTTGTAATCTAGTGGCGAATTCTTCAGTACCTTAAGGCATCTCTTTGTAACTGAAGGAAAACAAGAAAGATTAATTGCAGCTTTATGATGTAAATGAATGAGGTTGCCAGCTAACGAAAATTGCTGTAATCGCAACAGCATGGACTTTGTGGCTTGGCAATAGATTAAAATAGACATAAACACAAACACAGAACCCATGTTATAATAAAGTTCATGTGAAGATGAAATGGACAAACTGATTAAGACAGGAAAATAGTAGAGAAGAAAAAAAGAAGGATCAGGGATAATATTAGTTGGGATATTTCATGAAAAATTTAATCTGTTGACAATCTTAGCGACCACAGAGAAACATTACACGTGAAAGGAAAAATGTCAGGGCAAGAATTTCTAATCTTCTGGGAAAACAGAAATAGCCGTTGGTTATATCACCATCAGTACACATGACTATAATTTTGTCAACATGAGAAGGGTGGCCTTGGTGATGTTGCGTGGCCACGGGGGAAGTGAAATTCCGTTGTCTTTTGCTTTAGTCGAAAATGAGCAAAACAATACCTAACAAATGATAGGGTGGGTTACTTGCTGTCAGGATAGAAATCAACAAAAGACCATAACATCAACATGAATTTCAGACTGCGGCCGATTAAGTCATTATGACTGACCGCTGTAGGCAAAATATCAATCATATCGAAACAGGAAACCAGACTGATAGAAGATTCGGCAGATTCAATTATCAGAATCTTCTTTCTTTCTCAAATTTACTCAGCTAATTTTCTTCTTGAGAGGTTCTCCAGTGCACGATCAAGACAAACTTTTTTCATTTTGATGTTTTTTATTTTATTATTATTTTTTTATTACGTAGATCCAGCCACGTTCATTTTTATGTTTAAAGCGTGATCAGAGATTCTGTCTCTTATTCTTTCTTTGCTTCAAGGTACGTGTTTTCTTTTTTTATGACCTCTGGGTAGGCTACAGGGCTTCTGTCCGATCGAATTATGAGTCACCCAAGGTCTTTTTGTACGTGACCTTGTTATTGCCAGACCTTCCCATTTCCTCATAACGTGCTGCTCTTTTTCAATCTTTCTTGAGGTAGTGTTGTGTAAGAAAGACAGAATTTATTTTTGACACTTTTAACGGCAACATCTTTAAAATATGTTTTTAAAGCATATTTTCAGGCGTAACAAGTTCATTTATAAATAAGCAAAGTAGAATCCAACGTTGCTATCTCTCTCTCTCTCTTCCTCTCTCATAAAATCCTGTATGCGTGAATGAACATAAGACATTATTTCAATGACGCCCCTAACCATTTTTTCATCGCATTTAAGCCTTAATTAACCTGTCTTGAAAATCGTTCTACTGAAAAGGCATCTCGTGGTAATATTTCCATGGGGCAGATGTATACGCATACCTAAAGAATAACAACAAAAACTCTGTTTTCACTCTTTGCCCGACCGTCTTCCTAAGATATGCCGTTCTGTCTCCCCAAGCAGCATTCCAGTTGCATTTCCAGGCTTACAAACTGCTTAAATTAACCTCAGTACCGAGGTTTCACTTTTTTTCTATATTATTATGCAATATCTTATGCTGACGAGTGAATAAGGTGTACACTTGGGCAGACAACATTGAAAGTATTGAATTCTTTGTTATCGTAACGCCAGCACATATCCTGGAAAACGGGTGACAGGCACAGTATCCGGACAACAATTAAGACACTTAATATGTTGAATCACTTTAACGTCGCGACAGAGCCTGAGGTTAGTTAGATTACGTTAAACAATTTCCCTTTCATATTAGCCGAATCATAACTTTGGGTTGACATGAACCATTTCTAAGGAGACTATTAGGTTGTCTTGTATATGTCAGTTTGATATCAAAAATGTACTTTGAAAATATATACATCCTTATTTTATCTCTGCAGTCTCTATTTCTGTGATCACTCCACAACGTCTGCTTACCTGAGAATCTAACTATGTATTTCTCGTGATAATGGCACCCAACCCCAGCCTACAGAGAACCGTATTTCATTAAACACTGACCACAGTACATAATTGCCCACCAAAAAATTCTAAGCAAACATAAGCACCGGGTAAATGCATCCTCACCAAAGCGACTCAGGAATTCCTGCGTTCACAGAACGTACACAAAGCACCAGACTTCAGAGCGACGCCATAGAGTCACCGAGAAACTAAATATTATTTGAGGCAAATCTAACCGTCGGTGAAGGTGTATCTCTAGGTATCAACTTCACAGATTAAGTTTGTCCACTAAGAATAGCGTGGAAGTGAGTTGCCAGAGAGACGACGAGGCAATTACGAGAGAGAGAGAGAGAGAGAGAGAGAGAGAGAGAGAGAGAGAGAGAGAGAGAGAGAAGCTCTCTTACTGTCCTTCGTATGCTGCCTACTGATTAGGAATCACCTCACCACCTCTCCCTCACTTACTCAGCTGAGGTTCCAGCTCTTCCTCGCTCACCCAGTTGAGCAGCTGGGCGGTATCCTACAGGGCGGGTTTTTCAGCCCTCGGAAAATTTTACAAGTATTTTGCTAGCGGTGTCGTTTGTAAACACGCCCAGAGACGCGAGCTCACATGCGTTACATAACCATATAATCTTGATAAGGTTATGTATACATATATATATATATATATATATATATATATATATATATATATATATATATATACATACATATATACAAACTTTACTTAAAAAAAGGGAGAATTGTTGGTTTTAAAAATAATGTAACTGAGTTTTCTTGAAGTAGCTTTTGATTTACTAATAAAAATTCGTTCAATATAACCCAAGTTTCATTCCCAAACGAGGCTGAGTTGTATGGTCATGTCCATTTAAAATCCACTTTGATTCTGTTCACTTAAATTATGAATTAAGAACCTGATAGACAGATGGCTGTAGTGGATCGTAGCTAGAACAGAAAAGAACATCGGACTTACAAACTTATCCCGAAAAACTGACTGAGAATTGGAGGTGTTTTCTTTTTTTAATGAACTAAATTGGTATTTCATGTAGATATTTAGAGCTAAATGTTGCGTTTATGTCTGTATGTGGCCCCGTATAGCTTTCTGTATATCAGATGCACAAAATGAAAAGTTAAAGTAAGGTCTAAAGGCTATGAAATATAGATATTTGCATCTATAGATATAAAGTAACTCAACAAAAGGGATAGATATTTATAATTTATACATAGGTTTTCTGTTAAGTAAATTTTTTAGTCATTTCATTCAATCGGCAGATACAAAAAATGGAAGTTTATTGTCTAACTCTCTTCAGTGGTAAATCTGGTTTTATTATGTTGGCTACTCGAGTGATCGTAAAAAGCTCTTATGTGATTTTCGTGTCCGTAGATAAGAAAGGTACCGTTCACACATCTTCTAGAGATTAAAGGTTTCAAACTTAAATTCCGGTTTTCTAGCTACTTTTTTTTTATTTCTTGACATAAAATTCTTTTTAAATGTAGCTGATATAGGAATCCCCACTCCCAGTCCCTCTTTTGTTTACAAAACTTTCCATCGGAAAGGAAATAATTATCTTCGGTTATTAAGTTTTGCGATTAATAGAAGCCATTTTCTGGCATACCTCAGAAATCTGTTTTGTCAAAGTAGATTTTATTAATAATGATTTCAATAGCTTCCTTTGCTGGTATGTTAATATCCAGTGAGGCTGGGAAAGACATTCTCAGTTTCAAAATTTTGTTTTAGGTAATTATTAGGTGTGGCGCCCGTTCTTGTACCAATAAAGCTTTGCGTATATTTTACATGAGAAGTAAACCATTCCTTAAAAAAAGAAAACCTGATGCCTAGTATAAATACGAACACAGTAAAAGAATTAATGCCAATTTACAGTTGCACTGAAGTCAAAATGAAGCTGTTCCCCACTCTCTCTCTCTCTCTCTCTCTCTCTCTCTCTCTCTCTCTCTCTCTCTCTCTCTCTCTCTCTCTAAGAATTTTCAAGCTTTTCAGAAGTCATTAATATATTTTAAAAATCATTAACGTGTTAAAATTTATACAAATAAATTTATCCCGACCCCTACCATTATATTAATAGAGAATTAAGTGTATATTGTACTGCTACATTAAGCACCGAAGACTTTTGTCAATCTTAGGATACGGAGAATGGGAAAGCTAGAAAGGTCACGGAGACAAAGAGTAAAATGAATCGATGGACTCCAGGCGAAGTTTCAGTTGTTCCCAAGATTCATTCCAGCCCGGAGTCCGCCGAGGAACGCAGGTGAGTTGGTACTGCCTCTCTTAGGCCTAACAAGTTTTACCTGAAGAGTTATCTCTTTGTACTGAGTGAGAGCTTAACTTTTTGGAATAAGTTTGAAATTAGATCTTGAATAGCTGCATTTTCCCGCTCTGATATTTCAAAATTCATGCCCGGGTTGTCGTTTTAATTTAAGCCTCGAGATATTTTGTGAATGGAAAGGGAAAATAAACCTGGCCACCATCTTTAATTTGGTCGTCTTACCGTCTAAACTAAGAAAACAAAACCAGTTAAACTGAAACGAAGCCAAAATAAACGGATGTGACTTTTTATATACAGGAGGGCTAAAGAATTTCAATTATTATTTAGAATAACCTGTCCGTTCAGGTCATTCAACTGCCTTTTCTGGTTACTCAGTTCATCATCAGATTCAGGCCTAGACTCAGCAAAGGGATTATTTTTCTTGTAGAAATTTATTATCTGAAAACCTGATTGTATTTATTTTTACTTCAGTCTATGTTATCCAAAAAACATTTCATTAATAGGGATAAGTAAAAGAATATACTTTTGCAGTTATTGTGAAAAAAGGATAAAACCTCTTACCCGATTTTCAATACCTTTGAGATGTTAACGTTAATTCTTCTGGCATTTTTATACAATATCAGATAGTAGAATTACAAGGTAAAGAGTAGCGTTTTCAGATCAGAAAGTGTGTGAGGAAACCAGAACGTCAGATTCATTTAGAAATAGTTCCGTGTTAGTATCAGCACAGAAAGAGATATATCAAAGGACCTACGACTATTTTCTTCAAAAGAATAAAGAGGCAATATGGCCCACTTAAAAAAAAAATTCATCAGCAGCAAAAGTGTTTTTCTGTTTCCTCTCAGAACATGATTGTCTTCTTTAGACTACAATACTTCCAAGATATAGAATGATTTTTAATTTCCTCATAAGAGATTTTTAAGGATTACCTGTTTTGTTTTTATTCCTTAATCATCCAAATATAAGTTGAATATGCAAGACCAAATACGCTGTAATAAAAGCATAGATACGATAACAGTTTGTATAAGGACAGAAATAAATAATTCAAATTCGATTTTTCCCTTTTTTTCAGAATGGGTCAGAAAGAAGTGTGGCTGTACCGTTTGGTTTGGTTGGGTTTAGTCCTGACACAAGGTAGGTCTGCCTAAAAAGTAAGCTTTATTAAATGTCATACAGAAGGGACGTAGTTAAGACCTTGGATTAAGACCTTGGATCCGCTGATAAGCAACGTTTTATATGAGCAACATAGTTGTACTGGCGCTTAATGAAAGACTTTGTGATGTTTTACTTATCTCTCTCTCTCTCTCTCTCTCTCTCTATATATATATATATATATATATATATATATATATATAAATATATATATATATATATATATATATATATATATATATGTGTGTGTGTGTGTGTGTGTATATATATATATATATATATATATATATATATATATATATATATATATATATATATATATATATATATATATATATATATATATATATATATATATATATATATATATACTTATATATATGTGTGTGTATTATATGTTTATGTATATATAAATATATATACAGTATGTATATATATATATATATATATATATATATATATATATATATATATATATATATATATATATATATATATATATATGTGTGTGTGTGTATATATATGTGTGTGCATGTGTATTGGTATATATCTTTTCTTCCAACTCAATATGACACAAACCAAATTTCCTAGAAAATTTTATAGCCAGACAAGAATCGTACAACTGACTAAATCAATGACTGCAGGCAACGCACAGATCAACCTAACCATCGTGAATACCGCTTATGTATCGAAAATTTTTCTATTCATGGCTACTATACTAAATGTTTTAATCAACTGCAGAGAGTAGATAAATACATGGCGAAACAAACAAAAGAAGAATAAGTGAGAAATCCAAGAACAAGTGTGATTCAGTCAATTTCATTGCAATTTGTTCACGAAATAACTAACATGATTACGTAGCATTCAATGGAATGACTACCCAGAGGTCACAGGGCATAAACTTGGGAAGTCTTAAAGACTGGAGTTTTCTGCTACCCGGCATCCGGCTTTTAAGAATAACTGTTCAAACAGCAAAGATTAATTTGCATATAATTGAGATCTAAAGTAAGTGTTGGTTTCAACACAGTAGCTTGATATCTGAACTTCAACAGCGTGAAAAATGAAACTCTTGGTGATTTCTCTCTTAAAGTTCGCAATCTCGACTTCTTTGCGCTTATTTTGGATATGTCGCTAAGGGGGTGTCAGCTATTGGGGGGAGTAGGTCCCCAGTCAGATGCTTGTCCCCACCACTGGGACCCCAGGTTGAAATTCCTTTTGTAGCTAAACTTTAACCCTTACAGCATTTGATACATTTACATTTAGTAAGAGTTGAAAATTAATTGAAATTTGAGCTCTATCATTTCAAATACGGGTTTACTAATGACTAATATTCTTATTTTCCTTCATTCATATGGATTATACATTCGAGAATAGTGTATTTTACTAATTAGAGAAATGGTACGTTAGTTGTGCAATTTTATTTGGTCCCCCCAAAATATTTTGGCCCCACCTAGGCATACACAACTATACAAGTCTATAAATCCGGGTGGGGAATAACAGAAGCTTTTCGGGCTTCGTGGAAGGATGCGAACCAACGCGTGAGCGGTTCCAGGGTGAACGCGCTAACACACTTTGTGGAACTGGTTAAACTTATAGAAATTTAGTGTACACGAAGAACGATTCATTTATTTAGAAAACTTGGCAGCCCCAGAAAGAGTTTGTTGATTTCCTATAATCGTAATGCAAAGACAAGGAGATTTTTTCAGTTACAAGTAGATGATATGGCCTTATACATTCCCTTATTAAAATAACACGAAAAATCTGAATAGCCTCTGAATAACTCAAACAGTTTTAGAGTCCAGAATAACGAGAACACTCAGATGAAACGAGAGAACTGCTTTTTTTAAAAATTAAGGAAACTATATCAATATTTTAATATTTTCCAATCCGTTTCGCTATGATTTCGATAAATGCCTATTACCGCCCACAAAGAATTCTGCTTGGTTTCATTTCTGTTTCTAAAAGGGCGTACGAATTTCAATTTGACGAATATATATATATATATATATATATATATATATATATATATATATATATATATAATATATATATATATATATATATATATATATATATATATATATATATATATATATATATATATATATCAACTTCCAAGATAATAAATAATTCAATTGTTGCTGGAAAGAAAGAAAGAAAAAAAGAGGAAAAAGTAAACAAAACAGCAACATTGCGATTCGAGAAGTAATCTTGTTCGAAACACGAAGGTAAACCGTGCGGATGACGTACCTCCCACACAGGAACATTTATAAATCACCGCTGTTTACGAAGTCTTTCAAGTGAGGCCGTGATTAATTTTTCTTGTACTTTGTGGGCGTTTCTTTGCAGCCAGTCTTTCTTTCTTTACCAGCTGCCTCAATCATATTTAACCCTCCATTACCTTTTAATTAATTTTCTGCCAATAATCCATTGCAGTGACAGAGCAGAGCAAGAGAAATTAATTTTTTCATTGAAAGAATGTCGTCCGTAAAGACAATTCAATTACGCAGTTTCGATTTCGTTGTGATTTTGGCTGTGAAGAACGCACCCACCGTTAGAAATGACGTTCTGAGAACAATATACATCTCAAACCAAGACTGGAAGTGTACAGTCTGATATACTAGTTGATGCGCTCAAAATTATCAAAATTTTTTCCATTAATCGATACAGTTCTGCGAAAACTATTCACCTCAATTCGACAGAATAGGTACTACCTAAAATTAAATCTAAATCTAGAGAGTTTGGTGAGTTCCTTTAATTTCAGCATTGTAAAATCTCGTGGCCTTTGGGTACATGGACGACTGAAGATTCAATGAATGTGAAATTTTCTTTAACATACATATCAAATGCAAGGCTAATACATTCTTCATACAGATGTGAAAACGTTATATATATGTGTGTATATGTGTGTGTGCTTGTGCATGTGTGCGCATATGTACATGAATGTATATGCATATATATATATATATATATATATATATATATATATATATATATATATATATATATATATATATACATACATACATATATACATTTATATACATATATACATATATATGTATATATCTGCATGAATGTATGCGTGTGTATATTTTTTCACAATGACTTTTTAGCTTCCAAATTTCCTCAAACTAAGATTACTTATCAGATAATTATATTTCTTTACATGTGAGTCGGTAAACGGAGAGAGAAGTTGATCGAAGAAAATTATACTACACAATTATTGAACTTGTTACTGTGCTAACAATTAGGGTCGTGAGTTTCTCCCGTGTTCATACAGGACCTTTGAGGCTATTCGTTAATGTCACCTGTCCAGTGTATTTATGCTGTAGTTATTTATCATTAATAATGACTGGCAAGAGTATTCATGTCGAGGTTATTAATCATTAATGTTGTTATTTTACCGTTAGATACTGTATTTCAATTGAGACCGAGATATTTCGAATATGTTAGGGTTGGAATTTTTAGTCAAGCTGGGAGGAGGGATATGAAACACAGGAATTTCCGTTTTGCTTCAGGATTTTTTTTTTAAATAGTATCCTTCAGTCGAACTGGATCTGACACTGGGGCACAGAAAGGTTTGTTTAACAAATACTACTAATGTGGAACTATTTTAGTTCCTGAATGATATAATATATATATATATATATATATATATATATATATATATATATATATATATATATATATATAGATAGATAGATAGATAGATAGATAGATAGATAGATAGATAGATATATATATATATATATATATATATATATATATATATATATATATATATATACATATTTACATTTACCCCAAACTCTTCAACGGTAACATTCCATTGCTTATATGAGAGACTATAACAAAATGTATTATATTTCTTCAGGCATGAGATTGCTCAGCCTCTGACTTACGGTCTTTGGTTTGCAATTCTCCATTCTATAACAAAAGCTGAAGAGGGGCAACCATCTTTGAACTCTCCGTCACGAGAGTATTACGTTACAGTTTCCAGACAAGGTTAGGCACGGTATTACAAAGAGACTAGGTATGAATATATATATATATATATATATATATATATATATATATATATATATATATATATATATATATATATATATATATATATATATATATATATATATATATATATATATATATATATATATATATATATATATATATATAAAGGAAACTCAAAAGTAGCAAATTTAAACTGAAAGTGCTGTGGTATCATTTAAGGACTATATCAGCACAGTGTAATGCTACACGCTCTGAAAAGAGATAATGAAAAGAATCGTGAGAAGAATTTGCATTCTTCAAGCTGCAGTAATCATTTTTCCCAAGTATATTTCTCAATTTTTTTTTTTTTTTGTCTCTCACAATTTTGAAATAACTAAAGCTGAAACTTATTTCAACGAGCCTCTCAGCCTTGTATAATGCTGTTATTCTTCAGTTTTATCACCATCCGGAAAAGATGCTTACATAAAACCGTTCTCAAAATAACCTATATACATCCACTTGCAACTGCAAGGGACAGATTATTTACCGATACTTATATTTTCATATTTGTGGTGTATATTTATTATTTGTATTTATATCATTAAAACTTTGAATATGAATTAGAGTTCGAATAGCAGAAGCACAGATCTTAGAAAGTGTGAGATACTGATTATATGGTCTTTCTCCCAAAATATTTTATCTGTGTCAGTAAGTTCAACACTGATTTCTACATTTTGTCCATTTTTCAAGCTTCGTGTGAACCCCCCGATGGTACTTGCCTGGAAGTCGTCAGCAGGGGCAAGAGGATTATACCATATTTTTTCTTCATCAGCCCGAATTCGATTGCTCACTGTATGCACAAATGTGCCCTTGCAAACTACTTTTACGCTGGAACAGAATATGGGTGAGTTCTCTTGGAAAATTTGCTGAAATAGCTAGTAAGATCAGAATAATGTCATATGGCTAATTATTTCACATTTGAGAAGACTTACTAGGATGGGATCCCTTGGGGAGGGTCTCCAGTCCTTACTCCGAAGATGCCTTTGCAGACAGAGCCAAGGCACCCCTAGCAGCGAGAGCGTCCTCTGAGGAGCTTTACCAGGGGAGATGCAGGCTTCTGTCAGGCTGGGAAGCTTCCCTAGAGAAGAGCCTCACCTTGGGAGTGGTGGTCAAGGCTTCCTGAGGAAGGCATCCGTTTGAATGTCTTCCAAGAGGGAGCCAGGGCACCCCTGGAGGGGACCCTACATCCTTGTAGGGCTCTTACCAGGCTGGGAAGATTCCCAAAAAGGATCTTCCCAGCCTGGAGTTGAGGTCAAGGTTTCTAGGGCAAGGAATCCCTTGAGGAAGGGCTATAGCCCCACCCCTTGGGATACCATCCCAGAGGGAGGCGGAACACCCCTCAGAAGGGAGTCCTCATTCAGAGCACCCTTTCCAGGAGAGAGGAAAGGCTCCGGCCAAGACGGGAAATGTCCTCATACGAGGGCCTCACCCCAGTGATGGAGCCCAAGTCTTCTTAGGGAAGGCATCCTTTGAAGAGGTCCTTTAGGACCCTGTCCCTGAGATGCCTTCCTAGAGGGAGCCAGAGCATCCAAGAAGGGAGGTCCTCCTTTGGGGCTGCCTTCCCAGGAGGGCCTCACAAAGGGGCATCCCTTTAGGAGGGTCTCCAGCCCCTCCGTCTGGGATACCTTCCCAGAGTAAGCAAGGGCATCTCTACCAGGGGATGCCTTCCCGGGACGGAGACAGGGCCCTGCCAGGCCAGGAAGCATCCTGATATATAAAGGATACGCATGCATGCTCTGCATTCGTCATAAACTCTCAGAAGTTATCAGGACCCGATGTATTCCCAAATGCATTCAGATAACTGCATCAGCATGTTAGTGAGATCATTCGTTAAAGGATTTTCCTAATAACTTGTTTTATATTATGTGTTTGTGTGGGTGAATTTTCCGACTAACGAAGAGGAGGTCGAAAGTTTAAATGCCATCCTGCTTCCTGTGCACATCTCTGTATGCAAATAACCAAAGTGTGCTTGTCAAAAGAGATAGATAAAGAGAGAAACTGAAACATAGGCTGATGGTAAAAGAGATCTCTGTAATATAAAATTCCGAGCATGAAAATTATTTATCTCCTGCAAACCAGCCATTACTGAAATATTCTAAATTTCAAAAATTCCTCCTACGAATAATTACTAATGAGATAATCTTCAGGGCGATGGGAAACTACTTTATAAACTAGGAATTAACCTAAAATTCGACGAGAGCGAGTTCTCCTAGAGCTGAAAAAAACACTCATTTAAAGGTGCATTGTCATTTACAGTTCATCATACAAAAGTTAACTAATTTCTGATCATTCCGGGGAAGAGTAATACAGTTATTTATTGTCAATTAGGGTGGAGGCAATGGCGGAGTGCTCCTAAACCCTTGGCTACGCCCATATCAAAAGCTGATACTAATGTTCTAGTTAATTTTTCCCGCAAAGATTCTAAACCCAAACTAAAAATAAAGAACTGAATAAAAGAACAAACAGCTACGGCAAACTCATTGTAATAAGAATCAAATTTTTCATCATTCATCTTATGCATCACTCTTGCCTTTTTTTTTTTTATTCCTGAAATGGTTGGCTTTAGCAAAGATTTATACCAATTGTGGTTGAATTATTACAATAATTAATTTCAGAAACCCGGCCACTGACAAACATTTTATTTACGACTGCTGTTAAAATATTGAAACGATTTGCTTCAGGAATCTGTCACTAGCAAACGATTCATTTTATTTGGTGTTAGAGTTTGTCGCAGCTTTCACAGCAAGTTTAATCCAGATACACCATGGTCATGTAAACGCATGCGCACCTTGATATCCATGAAAAAGAACATTACTCTTGCATTAGAACCAATTTACAAACGTACCTATTTGAATCAAGCAACTAACAGTTTTACACATGTAAAAATTTATCTCATAATTTTAGCCAAAGCTGTGAAATCATGCGTATACTCGTATGAAAGGTTTTAACAGCGTTTGTTTTATCAATATTTACTCTGGCGTTCCGAAGAACTTGAATAAGTTCCTGTTTACCTGCAATTAATGTGACAGCTTAATGACGATATAATTTGTTTGCTTCATTTAGCATGGCTTTATGTAAATGAGCCGTTTTCAGACCACAAAACCTTGGTAATAAATTTCATAAATCAGTTTGTTCCAAATACATGTACCAGTGATAGAGTTCCTGTCTTGTGGTACTAGTTTTATCAAGGGATTTCCGGTTATTGACAAAGAAAGTTATTTTAAAAAAATACGAAATCAAAATTCCAGAGTAGTTACATGTTTACATCAAACAAACATACAAAAAAAGTCATGGAAAGTCACATTCTGAAGCTTGATAATTATATTAAAAAAAAAAAGGCCGCTACCAGATAAGAACGTAAGCGGGCTGCCAACAATTGGTGGATAATGGCTCTCCAAACAACACCGTTAAGGTCACCAGGAGATTATAGACTGATGTCACAACAACTACGTCAGCAGCCAATGAAAAAACAACAGTGTCGAAGTCAGGAATTTAATGACGATAACGTACAAAGATGACAACTGGTATAAATACAATGATTTACTATCAATAAAAAAGACATTGCATTTCTTCCATAAGGATAGCGTGGCCTACGCACAGCTGAGATCCAAAGGACCAGCCTAACATGATAATACAAATGCCAAAATGAGAAATGTGGCCCTCACCAGACTTCATAATATATTTGCAAAACTGCCAGCACTTACTTTTACAAAGTAAAACCTGGTAGAAGCATCACACTCACACTGCTTTCAGTTACTTTTCCATTGCTTTTGTTATATCCTAACAGGAGTTACTGCGCCTGTACCAATGGTCTCGACGGCGTCCCAGTCACTGAAGGAAAGTGTACTACTCCATGTGCTGGGAACCCTTGCCAAATTTGCGGGGGATATCTCTTGGTGAATTTCTACGCCATATCACGTGAGTAGTCATTTTGATGCTTGCTTTGTGTATCGACTTGTGAATTCACATATCATCTCATTGTTCTGAAAAGTTCGTCCGTTACCGTTTGATGCTCTGTAATCTGTTTTATTGCACTTCATTCTCTATCTTAAAGGGCGAGGCCTTAGGAACTGGTTATTCCGTTTATTGCCAAATTCATATTGATTCGTTAGAAATGTTACAGTTTTGTTTAATAAGTAGAGCGTGATCTTATTTTTCCTGTTTCATTTTGTTTCCATTCGTTCCATATTCTAAGCAAAAGCTCTTATATCTCGCAGCCCAGTAACTGGTACTTAATGTTTTTTTTTTTTTATGGAAGCTTCTTCGTACCTTCTGAAATTACCCAAAAATGGTTTACATCTGCTCATTCATAATAAAAATGACATTTTAGAAGTAAACACATATTCTAAAAGGCTGTATAAGATATTTGAAGATCTTGTTCAGCGAAATTTTTTTTAATCAATTTGGCACTTAATCAGTTCTGATCGAGAGGCAAGGACGCCCTGTTAATATTCTGATGATATTTTTCTATACAAGCATTAACACATTAGGAACCTGACAGTCACCTGTAGCCCAGTTCGGCTGCAAGGATCTAGTACCACAGAATTCATTCATACGAACACTATCATGCATGCAATAATTAACATTATTTTCTAATTATCTTGTCAATTCCCACTGTTTACCCAACTTGCTTTACACGTTTCCAAATCTTCAGCATAACTCACTAACCCCATGCCGTTATTTATAGTCCCAGGCTATAATCTATTATCATGCTAAGGCTCCGTCACTCAGTTTTATTTCCATTCACAGTGAGATAACCTACCAAAATTTATTAGGTTCTTCGACAGTTTCCTGTTTGAATTTGTCATATATTTGGAAGCACGAAATAAATTTCAATATTAACAAGATACCTTAAAGGTGAATAGAAACAAAGTTACAATTTCATATACGAAAAAACCATCACTCAGTGATTCAAACCAGCGTAGTCTAAGCCCTTGGTAACGTGAACGACTCGTAAGATAACAAATTAGAGCAAGATTCATCCATATAAAAGGGGAGTGAAAAACTCTTGGAAATGGAGTAAAGGTTTCCAAGTAAGTCAGTTTTGTTATACAAAAGTATGAGGGAGCGAAGAGAAAATATGTGACATAGTGCTCATCTCACTTTTTGTTTTTGCAGCTGATATGGCCAGGACACCACCGCCAGATGATCAGTGCAAAAGTAGTACAGAATCAACTACAACTGCATCACCAACAACATCCACCACTGCTTTTTCATTAACAACAACTACGCCATCACCAGGCCTTTTTGACATTCAACCCTCAGATACAACTACCACAGTACCCCCCACTACCACTGTTACCAACACTTCAGAAACCTTTACCGACTCATCACCACTCACATCCTCATCAACCAGTCTTACCACAACAGACTCAGCTACCACAGAACATTTAACCCCTACTACAACTACCACCATCGAAAATATTACCACCACATTGTCATCATCATTAACTAGTGTACCACCTTTAGATAATTTTACTTCAGAATCATTAACCACCGTTGCATCTCCTTCAACATCTACAGCTTCAGTTTCAGAATCTACCAACACAGAAACCTCAATGTCAACAAGTACAATGTCCTCATCACCTAGTATAACTAGCACAGTACCGTCTACAACACCTAACTTTACAACTGACCTCTTCACCACATCAGTTCCTGAAGGTCTTATGACGTATACATTAAACAGCACATCAACAGCTCAGTCCACCTCAACCAGTAATGCTTCAACTGACACCACAGAACCACTAGCCAGTAATACTACCGAATCAGTCACTACTACTTATGCTATATCATCTATAACTTCTACATCCACAATGCAATATGAGACTATTACAAACCAGTCAACTACAATTCTTGAGAGCTTAACTTCCACAACTACACCCACAGAAACAGCAGCTACAGACACAGTTTCTCACCCACACAATCAATAAATCAGACAATTGTCTCAACTCTGTCATCTTCAACGACTGTCCCATTTCCCTCTACTGAATCACAGAACAGTACATCAACATCCACGGTCCCAGATTTAACCGTGCCAACATCCACACCACTGGTAGGAGAACTACTAATAGAACAAGCTACTGTCTCAGAAAACTCTACTGCTACTGAGTCAACTTTTCTTACGGCACAGTTAGAAACAAATGCTACAACGTTACTCTCAAATCCTCCAGCAACATCCCTGCTAGTCTCAGCCTCTTCGGAATTAACTGAAATGCCTAATCAGTTAGTAGATGACACGACAGCAACACAAACAACAGCTGAAACTGTGTTAACTTCACAAACAGGAGAGCAGACAACAATAGATACATTTCCAGCAGAACTAAGCACCACCCAAACTTCACCCGCCTCATCAACCATAACATCAACAGACATAAATATAATAGAACTAACAACCACCTCAGCTTCCCAGTCCTCTACAACAGTGACATCTACCGATGATTCTACAACGACGGAAGGTAAGAGACTAAATTTGAATAAATAGGGGATTTGATGCAACCACAAATTTACACTGAACTGCTCGCACTGAAAGAAAATGCTAGTTTTTGCCAGAAGTCTACTTTTCATATCTGCAGGATGATGTTGTAATGCATTATCTTGTTAAGATGACACCAAGCAATGAATTGATGACGTTGATATCCAAAATATATATATATATATATATATATATATATATATATATATATATATATACAGGTATATATATATATATATAGATAGATATATATATCTAGATGGATAGATGGATAGATAGATAGATATTTATATCTGGTTTTGTTAGGCAACATTATGTTTACGGGATCTAAAAACACTAAAAATTAATGTGATGTCTCTCATCAACTTTGTTTCTTTTCAGCCATCTGCATACTAGAACGAAAAATAATGTCCTACTATAATTTGGTCAATATTTCACCATTCAGAATATAACCATTCTTAAGTGATGTTATGATATCTAATATTTCTAAAAATAAACATTTTACAATCTTTTTTTTATTCATTCACTAATTTCAAGTTCTCTTCATTACCATCTAATCATTTTCTGATTTTTACAGTGCAATCATTCTCAATTTACTTTTCGGGCAATATTCATTGTCATATTTCAGTCGACTTCATACTGCCTTTGCATACTTTCCAGCACACAGTAATGTATCTCCTGTAACTCATACCTACAATTCACCTCTGTATTTTCTCCAAACTTTTGTTTGGGAGTGGAGTTCAAGACTTGATGTTTCTGTCAACTCATTGCCAACTGGGCTAAAGAGTGACGTCATGCTAATTTTTTCAGCTGACTTTACTCATAATCTACACTTATTACTTATTTATTTACATATGTAAATGTGTATTTGATTACGTAGTTGTCCTTTTGCGCTTATGTGATAAAACATATCTTTTGTACTTTGTAAATAAACTGAACAAAATTACCAATCGTTGTTTTATTTTTGTCATCCAGATCCGCATTGCTCAAAGGTATTTGTATTAAAATGGGATCCTAATCAAGGTTTCATGGACTTAAAATAAAGAGAAGTAAAGTCTGGTAAAGAAAAACTCGAATATAAAACAACACAGCAAAAATAAGGAAAAAATTATACATTATTTTTGAAAAATCGGTTGTGACAAGAAAGACCTAAATTTATAGATTGACAAGAATCATACTAATTGGCATATCCAAAATATACTGGAAGAAGAGAACGCTAAACCTAAAAGAAATTGTTGTGACTGAAAAAAGGGATAAACGCAAAACTTTAACCAAGAACTTTGGAGATTTACTGAGAAACAATGAAGGGATTTCTTTGTTAAAGAAATGCGTAGAAAAAATAATGGATTTCGATGACAAAAAGAATTTCACCACTTTCCCAAACCTAGAGAGTCACCCTCATTTAACATTTTCAAGTCCCTGTAGCTGGATGAACTAGAGATTGTCTATAGTTATAAATTCCCTCTTAAACAACCAACAAATTCCTCTGAGCAGTAATGGATAAAGGTTGGATTTCGTATCGAACAAAGGATTTAGAAACCTGCAGCCATGATCCATAATGATGGAAGAAATGGATGCAGTATGAAAGAAATTATACGAGAGCCTTGTGGTGCCCCAGTATATTTGCGTATATTCATTACCTTGTTTCAAGTGACATTTAAACCTTTATCAGGTAAAAAAAAAAAAAAAGTAACAATGAACCTATCATCTTTTGCTGAGCTGACTCAACTTTCTAGATATATGTTATCTCTTCAAATTACGCAACTAACGTTATATTATTTCACGTGTCATTTGGTTATTATTAAATAAGGAAAAACGTATCAATGAATTCATCAGTTTTCTCTAAAGTGTCTAGACTTTCTAAAAGTATGATATTCTGAACACAGACACAAGAAGAGGAATTACGATACTGTTTTTCAGAAGAAATATGGAACTCCTTGACTTGATATTTCTTAAGTATGTGATTAATGGAATCTAAGAGAGATTTTGAAGCAAGAAAAGGCACGGCCAGTGGCAATGATGATGAAATTATAACATTTTATGAAAGAAGTACTTTAGGACCTTCGTAAAACGGTGGGGGGTCCACCCTGAGCGTACCGAATATTGCTCATCTTCCGTAGAGATTCTTCGTATACTTTGTTATCTTATAAGATAAGATAGAATAAGTTTAGAGGCTAAAGAGCACCAGGCCAAACAGTCGATTAGTCAGGCGCTTAAGATGTGAAAGGCATAGCATCACAACTCCGACCAGTGGGCATATAGACGTCAGCCATTTTTTAAAGAACAAACTCCTGGAAGTGGTGAGTACAATGTAATGTAGTCTTGGCGAGAATTCAGAGAGAGAGAGAGAGAGAGAGAGAGAGAGAGAGAGAGAGAGAGAGAGAGAGAGAAAGAGAGAGAACTTTAAAAGGTGCAATAACAACAATAATCATTTTGGAGACACTTATTCAGGGTCTTAATAATCACTGATTGGCGTCTGCAATATTGGCAAGTACTTTTCCCTAGACATCTAAATATAAGTAAAATGTTCGATTACTGAGCCTAACTCTCTTTGAGCCTAAATCTATTTAAACAAAGGCTTTTGCCTTTGTAGTTATGTGAAAGCCCTCGGGGAAATTTCTTCAAAAAAAACTGCCTAGTAACAGATGAGGCGGATTTATGTGTCAAGGGAGATTTCCCGTCTTCTATAGTCGATGAAAGATGAGGAATCTTTATCAGCATCTTATCAGCGGATTAAATTAATGTTCTTGAATTTTTCGTCTATCAGTGTGCACTTTGACATCTTTCTGAAATCACAGCCATTTTTAACATTACCTGTACATCATTTTTATCCCCTAGAAGGGGATTTGTTGCAATCTAGGAATGACCTTTCATTCATTTTGAATTCGTTTCAATTTCCCTACACGGCCTATACTTGCGATTGCATGGTTTTGTATACTTAACAAAACACATGCATGTAAGATAACACTGTGCCCTTTCAACAGAAAATTAGTTACATGCCGTGGGGAAGAAATTTCTTGTTTTTGTTCCTTTTGCGGACATGTAGCTCACATGGAAAATTGCTCCCAGAACTTTATCAATAATACTTTTGGAGAATAATATTATTTTTTGTAATGATAACATTACATCTACAATTATGATACAGTGTGATGTATTAGGAACCTAAGAAATGTCAATTCTGATGGTTAATCTAATGATTAGCATATTACCAACATTCATTACAATCCAAGCAGCACTGAGCTTTAGCAAGTAAAGTCCACAATGTGTAGTTAAAAGGCAACTGAACAACAAGCAGGAAGTGAATCCTAACCATCTTTTCTCTTTTTAACTCTGAGTCTGATAGTTGTTTAATTACCATTAACGTAATTCGCTGAGTTAAAAAAAAAAAAAAAAAAAAAAAAAAAAGTACAGTGGGTTTGTAACAGAGCAGGTTCACCCCGTCTTTCTCTCTTGCAGGCCTTAAATTTTTCATCCCCTGAAATATCATTGAAACAAACTTATATTTTTTTTGTTTTGTTAATACCTGTTAAAAAAACCATTGCAGGAAGAGATGTCTATGCATAAGTATAATTTTCTACAGATTATACTTAACAGTAGTTCATTCTTGTTCTTTGTGAAGCCTGGTTAAATAAGAATAATTAACTCTTCTAACATTCGCTAACCAAAATGCATAAGCATACCCGATTTGCCATAACATTAATGCCAAAATTCCACTTAATCTTCCATGAAATTTTAGCCGTGATTTTTCCTTCTCGTCAGCCAAAATGGTGTTGGAAGATGGAATCGTCATGTTTCTTCTCCGACCGTTTCTGAGGCTCGCGAGACGCCTGTGGGACTATGCAGTGACCCTTTTGTTCTTCGTCCTCAAAGGATGGAGGAGAAAGACTCCGCTTCCGCCTGTCTTCAACCCGACGCTGATGCATTCTGCTGTTGACTTGGCGAGATATATCAGGGAAGGAAAGGTAATTTATCATAGCCTCATGGTAGTAATAGAATCACTTAAAAAGATGATCATATTCTCTACATAGTCATTGTAGAATGTATGAAGTGTGGTAAACAGTACCTCACTTTGAAATTGCATTATAAATTTATCGCCTAATTCTTTGCACCTCCTTTCACACGAATCGCCATAATTCCACTTCACTCTAACCATTCAGTGTTCACAATGCAGTTTTTACTTACGAAGATCAATAAAATCGTTTGCATAGATGTATATGAATGGATGGCTTACCAACGCAAATGTATTGCCATCAGTCATTAATGCAGGAACATTCTTCTCTTGAATAAAATATTTTTTGAGTAACGCAATGGAAGTAACATGGACAGTCAAATACCTCGAGAATAATAAGTAAGAAAAAAAATGTTCGCATTATATGAACAAACCAGTAAGGAAACTTTGTGATGTTATAATCTGGTGCTTTCAGACATAGCAGGAAATCCGTGATGCAAATAGATAGCAGTTTCAGAGAGCTGTATAATCAAGAATTACTTATTTTTCGTATTCTATATTAGTCTTTCTCAGTTTCCATGTACTTCACTATAGTTTATACTTCATTATTATTATTATTATTATTATTATTATTATTATTATTATTATTATTATTATTATTATTATTATTATTATTAGTGAATTCGTATAGATTCGGTTCTTAAAGTCCTATAACCTCATCAGCGTATAGATGGTATATTAGGTTTCCTCAGGTCATGTAAAAATTTTCTGATGTAACAGTTTTATTTCCAACGGCGTTTCGACTCACGCTCTGGTGGTCATCCACTGAGAGTTACAAAGGGGATTGAAATACGGCATCCGGGTACTTATAACAGACGTGGGTTACATGTGAACTGGTGTGCTGATTTTTGATTGGCCATATGTTGATGCAGATGCATTCGATCCCTGAGGAGTTGCTGTCTTGTCAGCCTATTCGACTGGATTGACTGGAGAATAAAGAGGGTGGGGCTCATAAAAAGTTGATTTGAGGAGAAGTCTGCTATAGGTAACTGTCTGCTTATCAGATACTTCTAAGGAAAGGGGTATGATCACACCAATGTAGGAAAAGCTTATGTAGATAATGGGTGCTTCTTATGCTATGGAAGAAACAAGGAGAGAGACAGGAGTAGAGAACAGCAGCCGAGGTAGAATGGGCTGAAAGTTCATGCATGGCCAAGGTCATGAGAGACACGATGCATCAAGGAGATAAAATATTCTGTCGTATGTAACATGCCATGAAGTATGTTACTTACTGTCCATTGGCTTATTCTCACGTGAAAAAATGCCCTTGTTATTAATACGTTAAACAATAATATCAATAAATCGTTCGAGAATAGTAATTATAAACTTAAATGACATGAAAAAACTTCCTTTTCCAGGAGTAGACTATCACAGAGTTAATTCTGAACTATCTCATTAAATTTTCGTGAGATTTCGCTTATTATAGAACTGTTACATGTTTATTGTAAATTTGTGTTAGCTTACCCTTCAAAAGGAAAACCCATACTCATTTTTTCTTTTTGAAGATGAGCAGCGTGGAGGTAGTGCGTGCGTACATAACCAGGGTCAGCGACGTCAATCCGGTCCTGAATGCAATAACGCAGGAGAGCTTCAAGGCCGCGCTTCTGCAAGCAAGAAGGGTGGACGAGATGTTAAATAAGGTAAATGAATCTTCTAATTTTATGCGTTGCAAATTAGTATATTAACTTTCTTTCCTTCTTCCTTTCTTTCTTGCTTTTGTGTCTGTACAACCTTATTCTGTAACTCATTCCATTTAACGAAAGAGAGGAAAACATTTTGAGAAAAAACCGAGTATCCTTAAGAAGACTACTAACATATTTTAGGTCTTTCTTCAACACCCTCTGCGAATGACTTCTATTGCTTGAAAATCCGAGTTCCTGTCTGAGTTTATCAGGAAAAACAATTTTACTTAATGATTTTTTTATATAACGAATGAAACTAAAGGCTTTGTAGCGCATTCAAAATCTTGTGGAAATCTGATGCTATATAAAAACATTATCGAAAGAGAAGTTATGGTTATTCAAGTGAGGAAAGTAAGAAAACATTAAAAAAGAAGGTGAAATAGTTTGACAAATTACTGGTCAACATACATAACAAAACAAGGAAGATACTGCTATTCAAACTTTTTGTTAATATTCATAATACAGAATTGCAAGTCATATCAGAACCGACTTCTTCGGCGAATCAGTAATAGTATTATTCTTTAATTCCAGCATTATTTCGATCATGATGTTTTGTATCTCTTACGATTAACTGTCGCTCGTAGGAACATGCTGCGATGTTTCTGTTTGAAAAAGTATTTTCTGCATCTCACCCATAAACGTTAATTGCTCACCCAGGGCTTGAAAGACGGAACATTGACGGTTGAAATGTTGGAAAGGAGGAGGCCGTTCTTGGGTGTTCCCTTCACAGTTAAAGAAACCATTGCAGTAGCAGGTAAGAACTATTTACAAGAGGCTCTAGAAAGTCGTACAATTAGTTTAACGAGACAACTTTGTCACGTCTCTAGGCTTATGAGGCTCACCTGAAGAATCCTACTTAAACAATGGGTGAATATTGGGGAAATAGTTAAAGAAGATGGACAGCTAAAAGGTGGGAGGAGATCAATGGGAACGGAAGAGAAGTAAAGGGCAGAGAGCAATGCAGCTGGGACTTGGACAGGTCTTAGGTGAACCTGGGAGTACGGTGTACCGTGCATGAATAACTGTGCAGATGAGACTGAACTGGGAGTGAGGTCTTAAAGGAGAAGGAAAAGGAAAAGCCGCATATCAGTAAAATGTGGGGTAAACCAGCTGATTGTGCTTTTCACCGTCATAGCTATTTTGCGCATTCTGTAAACTTGTGTAAATTAAATTGTCTCATTCTTTATTCCTGAATTTCATGAGCAAAACTTGATTTTTTCCGCAAGAGTTCAGTATGAAAGATTGAAATCTGATAAAATGCGTTAACGACTTATCTCTCGCTATCTTTTTCAGAATATCTGTAATGATATCTGGTCTATTAGTACTTCATCGAGTACGAAAGTTTGCCAGTAGTTGTATACAGTTTTAATTTTGTTCATAATTAAATAAGTACGCAGCCTGAAATCTACTGACCTTGCAGATATTTAGGAAAACAAAAAAAATTAAGTATTGATGATATTGTTTTTATTTTCTTCTTTTGTTTGATGTTCTGAAAATTAAACCAAATATACTATTTCTTTTATTGATTTCTATGCATGTTAAAGAAGCCACTCTGGAATGAAGGTCTTCAGTGCCGGAGATAAATAAAGATGGAATTACAGATTAAAACTAACTTTAAGAATGTTAACTTCAAATTCAGGCATCTATTAGGTACAGAGGTCGCCATGAAACGTACCTGTGAAGCCATTTATTCATACTAAAAATTATGAAGAATTGCTACAAAGAAGTTCAAATGTCCTTTCTGAATAAAAGAATTTTCTCACATTGCAAGTTTCTTGATAGTTATTTGTTTCACATTTAATAATAATCCTACATTATATACTTGTTTTTCCGCCATGAAGTGATTTATGAACTGACCGGTGTTCTGTCCATATATGAGTAATTCTAAAATCTCCAGAACTACAGTTTCAGCGTCTATATTTTTTCGCAGGATTTCCTCATACTGGAGGTCTGGTTGCTCGAGAGGGCCTGCTCTCTCCTTCAGACGCATACGTTGTGGCTAAAATGAAGAAGGCTGGTAAGCACTGTTAAATAAATTTCACATTTCAGTGTTGTACAAAAAAAGGATAAAAGTATTATCCATGATTTCCCAAAGTTGCTTTGCGTTAATCACAGTGCAGTCTTCAAGTACCAGGCACCTGATGGTCATAGTTTTTTTTTTACAGGTGCCATTTTGTTAGGCACTACTAACGTCTCCGAACTTGGCATGTGGTGGGAGAGTGACAACAAAGTCTATGGCAGAACTAACAACCCGTATGATACCAGAAGAACACCAGGAGGGTCATCGGGAGGAGAGGTACTTTTTCGGTGTTTCGTATTTTTAGTCCTATGGTCCAGTTTTCATCTAACGTTAGACATGTTGCTTAACAGTTCAGTTATGATGACAATGATGTCAAAAACCTATATGGGATGATTTTTATGTTTTCCTTACTATTATCAATGCTATTAGTCTTTCAAGCACCTTCATGACCGTTCGAAGGCCCTGAATGAGACGTCAGTCAATTGGCTTTAAAAGATTTAAGCTATGTGACGTCTCGCGATTTGGGCTTGAAGAGCTCGTTTTTCTTAAATTCTAGTGATATGCTTTAATTCTCTCTCTCTCTCTTTTCAGGCCGCATTAATGTGCGCTTGCGGCACTCCACTCAGTATTGGCACGGACTCGGGAGGGTCTCTGCGCATCCCGGCCTTCTTCTGCGGCCTCTTCTCCCACAAACCAACAAATGGTGAGCATAAGTGAGTACTGTCGTAGGACGGATGAGATCGCTATCGTCTCAGCTGTTCATTAAACCTTGACACTTTATTAAATCATTGATTTACAAAGTCTTTCTGCATGCTTCGGTTTCAATCGCACAACCTCTCATATTCATCTGAATTATGCTTTCTTCTTTCCCGAAACTGCAATCCCAGGCTAAACAAAAGTTTTTTTTATGTACAAAGGAACCGTGTCTGACATCCTGTAACGTAAATAGACGGTTCAATATGGTAAAAAAAAAAAAAAAAAAAAAAAAAAAAAAACTGTAGCGTACGGGGGCGGGGGAGGGGAATAGTATGGAGTTTTTAAGTATACTAAACAATAGAAAGAGTTCGGATACAGACTTTTTTGGTAGAAACAGCCGACGTTTTAATTAAAAGCGGATATTTTATTTATCGTATCGTTTGCCTATTGCGCCTTTTTTTTTTTTTTTAAAACTAAATTATTATTATCTTTTGAACGTGTTAGATTGTGACTGAATTCTACCCATCAAAATACTGGCAGGCCTATTTATGTAAATGAAAGCTTGAAATAACCAGTTCGCAGGTTATTAGGAATGGAACATTTATCTCAGTTTGCAGATTTCCTGTCCACTAAAAATTTGTAAATACTGAGTAGCATAAGAATACTCTTTCAATAATCTCTCTACTAAGTAGGTCTGTTACTTCCCACTTTCATTGTAAAGCTTTCGACTGGTATACATTTTCTCACGATAACTCCTTCAGATATACTTGCTTTCAAATAGATTTTATCTCACCGCCTTCGCAGTAAATTTTTTTTTTTTTTTCAAAGTAACTGGCTCTGAAAACAAGCGTAAGTTATGAATTCTGTCCTTTTGTCCTACAGCAAAAAAAATAAAAAAGCTTAAACTTAAACGTCAGTCTTTTACATGGCTGCATAATTAATGTAAGCATTTATTACACACCACTAAATAAATAGTTCCAACATGTAGCTCTGATGTAACACTTTGCCATTTGTTCCCTCCACAGGCATCGTATCAGTACAAGGCTGCAACGTCCACCATCATTCCCAGTACAGCGAACTGCAAAGTGCAGGACCGATATCCCGCCACGCCAGAGACCTGAGTCCAGTGTTAGCTGTTCTGGCAGGCGACAGAGTGTCTCAGCTGTCACTGAGTAAAAGGGTGGGTGAAATGTTCATTTATTTATCTGTTTGTTTATTATTATTTTTTTTTACTGCTCCTGACTTGTTCACTCTGTTGGCTCTCATTGTCTCGATGTGAGCTATTGTCCTGCTTGGCGTTCATGGTCGATCACAACGTCCAAGTACTGACCAAGGTTTAGCTCTCACTAACTAAACCCTATTCGGGAGCCTAAGGGTGAAACAGGCGCGTCACAAGTTATTAATAAAATGAGTAAGTTGGCCCAAAAAAAAATCTCTTATTACAGCACATTTAGCTCTGTGTTCTTGGTTTCTCTCTGATAATTACAGATGATTTTTTTTTCTTTTTTAAGCATTATTTTTTATATTTCAGAAATAGTGTCATAAATATATTGAAAAATCTCTATTGGTGAGTGTTATTCATTGCTATCGACACTAAATTATGAAATAACCGAGAAAAATGAAGAATATGCTGAGTAAGTTCACTGTTATTCGGAAGACCGTCATCATTATTTCATGCAGTCAGTCATGTGCACATCATACTTGCATGGAGCGCACGTTTAATGCATTATTTACAAATTACGAAGCAGTAATCGATACATACTCATTTATGTTCATACGAATGCAAATAAATACTGTGCCAAAGTCTACCATTAGCAATGTTACTGTGGTACAAATAATGATTCAGAACTATCTTTGAAATCGAATCTGTGTTTTACTGTAAACAACGTTCAACTTTGCAACAAGAAGACGAAGCCATGAAATTCTTATCTGCAGGTTGACCCAGGGCGTCTGAAAATCTATACCATGGAAAATGACGGAGATGAAATCTGGTGCACTCGCCCAAGTCGGGAATTAGTGGCCGTACAGAGGGCCGTGGCACACCATTTTCGGCACACTTATGACATCACAGTCCGTAAAGTAAGAAAAATAAAGAGCGCTATGCCGGAATTATCTTTTACATTTGATATTTCCTTTTGTCACGAATGCTCCTCTAGCACATTTATTGGTTATTTTTGCTAGTTAAGTAAAGAACATGTACATAACCACTAAGTTCTTGCGTGTAATCTTAAAATTCATGAAATAATTATTTCATAAATATTATTTCACGCATGAAATCATATTTTGTTGTATTCCATTCGAGTAACATTCTATCTTCTCCACAGGTTAATATTCCTGGTATGAAATATTCCTACAGAATCTGGCAGGAAAAGATGAAGGAGGAATTTATGAGGATCAGTTGATGTTTAAGCAGCTCATAAATAATAAGTATATATATATATATATATATATATATATATATATATATATATATATATATATATATATATATATATATATATATATATATATATATATATATATATATAGAGAGAGAGAGAGAGAGAGAGAGAGAGAGAGAGAGAGAGAGAGAGAGAGAGAGAGAGAGAGAGAGAGAGTGAAATGACCAAGGTCTGGAAATTACCATATTGAATGTTTTAAGAATACCTTTTTCTTACGTGTAATCGGCCTTTAACTATGTTATTATTATTATTATTATTATTATTATTATTATTATTATTATTATTATTATTATTATTATTATTATTATAGGACTGTTTTAGCTCAACCACTCAAACTGGTTGTGTACTTTCAATGTCCTTTTTATATAACAAGCAGTCTTCAAAAATGTTTGACAAACTTATCATAGCTTGAACCTCTAGAAATTTATAAATCAACTCATGATCAGATTATTTGGTCCACTCAATAAGAGCGAAAGTAAGAATCCCGTTACATGAGCTTCCTCGATTCACAGGGCGAGATAAACCTTTGGACGGAAATCATGAGATCTTTGCTCGGACGAGCGCGTCACACGGTCCCCTCCCTGGCCCAGGCGGCTCTGGACAAACTGGTAGGGGAAATCACTTTCTTAAAGCAACAGAAGAGGGTTCTTCAAGGAAAGGAAGACGCGCCTTTAAGACAGATTAGCATCAACGATGAATCTTTAAACAAAGCTTTGCATATGAAAATTCAGGTGAGTTAGTTTGAGACTTGCAACTCTTCAGAAATTTCTCACTTCTTGCAAATTAGATGTGCCTGGAAGGTTAGGCAACGTATGTCTTTGAGATTTCTGTTCTAGGTAATGTTTACTTAGCTGATGAAACAGTTTAATAATTTACACACAGTCTGAAATGCTGAGCCCACAAATACATATATATGCGTAATTCGATGTAATAAAAACTACGATTGCTTATCATGAGCATAGTAATAAGGAAATTTTCTGGAAAACCAGAAGAAGAATGTGTAAATTGGTTGAATAATCAAAGACGCTGTGAATCCAAGGTTGAATGGCTGTTACTTGTATAAGATACAGTGTTGATTGTTATGATAAAAAGCCATTCCAAAGACCGTTGACAGAATTGGAAAATATTGATGATATGCAAACCTTGACGAGAGCATTAGCCAGGCTCAGTGGCGTCGCTATGGGGGGACCAGGGGGGGCCGGGCGACCCCCAACGGGTCCCCCCAGTTGGAATTCCCTTTGTAGCTAAACTATAATTGAAAAACTTGACAATCGAAATTAGGCTAGTGCTGGATATAAGGTTGTGAGGAAATTTACATTACAGTATTTGATACATTTGCATAGAGCAGGAGTTGAAAATTAATTGAAAATTGAGCTCTATAATTGCAAATACAGTTTTGCTAATTACGAATACTACTATTTTCCTTCATTCACATTGATATATAAATTCGAGAATAGCATATTTTACTCATTACAGAACTGGCACATTAGTTGTGTAATTTTCTTTGGCCCGCCAAAAAAATATCTTGGCCCCACCTAGGCACCCCGACTGATGGAATGTCAGCTACGCCACTGAGGCCCAGGCTACCTCTCAAATTTATTCTGTGAAAGCCTACAATCCTTAGATTACTCGTTTCAGTTACTAGACTACTTTCTCCACATCGTTAAGCCTAGGAATTGTCTCCCCTGTTCCAGTTTTTGTTTCCTCTAAATTCCTATCTTCCAAATGGAGGATTTAACGCTTTCTTCGAGACTGAGCCTTATTACTTTATTCCATTTTAGTTGAGTGCCGCTATTTTTTCCTGGTTTCTGATAGTTCTGGTCTAGCTGATGGCACTGGGTTGCCAGTTTCAGTAGTTTTGGCGTAAAGAAATGCTGCAGTAGCATTATAAAAGTAAATGGGAGCAATTGAAAGATACCTGAATAATATTAGCATGTATGGTGAAAGAATGGAAGTCTCAGAACATGTTAAGCAACGAAGCTACTGGTGTTTACTTAAGGAGGTTGATTTACCTCCAGTTTTCTGAAATCGAGTTTGTATTAACGTATGATTCTGTTTTAGTATTACCTTTGTACCGTTCACATTACCCTTCACCCTGATTTAGCTAAAATGATAAATGCTTATGTTTGCAGTTCATGACAGGTTTGTTGAATAAAACACGTGAAACGCGTTTGAAATAAATGACTTGTGCACCTTTGATAACATAATGGACCAAGTGGAAACTCAATCTCACTGGTGTCCGTGGGTTCGAACCGTACCATGGCGTGTGCTTTTACTCTGCATGCCCATTTGCCTCATTTTGCATTATCTTTACAGAGACTTCTTGGGGAGGATGGAGTCCTGCTGTACCCGAGTCACCCGACATTGGCGCCCTATCACAGCGAATCCTTCTTCAGACCTTTCAATTTTGTTTACACGGCTATCTTTAACGCCCTGGGCTTCCCGGTCACCCAGGTTCCCCTTGGTTTGTCACCCAGTGGCATTCCTCTCGGTATTCAAGTAAGTGCTTTGCAAGTAAAGGAAAGATTAAATGAATTTGAGTCGAGTTCCTCATCCTGGGGAACTTTTGCTTCACATTGTACAGATACTTGAAAACTGCTCTTTAAGCGTAAAAGAGATATTATGCTTTCAGAGACACTTAGCTATCTTTATCTGCAATGAGTCTCTAACTGTAGTGTACACTGAATAACTGTTTATCTTTCCACCTTGTAATTTTGAAGTAGGTATTCGTGGTTTTTCATGAATAACGTCTTGGTTATCAGTTTAAAAATATGACGTAATCATATTTTGATTTTGCTAGCCATTCAGAACTTTGCAGAATATTCTCATTGTGATTACCTTTATTACCTTTCATACTGTACATACACAAGCACACTTACATAATCTTCGCTTCCATTACGTCTCCAAAAATGTTATTATTATTATTATTATTATTATTATTATTATTATTATTATTATTATTATTATTATCAAAATGAAGGAGACATTTATATAGAACTAACCTGAAGATCACTATCTTGCAAGGCAAGTTTCCACAATCGTGAAGGAAGAGAAACTGAAAAAAAAAAAAAAATTAGCAATAAGAGAAATGACTCGAAAAGCAAAGAAAGATATAAATATTTTTAAGAACACATACATTAGTCCTTGATCACCCACCGTTCTACCCATAGGTTGTGGGCGGTATGTACCAGGATCATATAACTATCGCTGTTGCCCAAGACTTAGAAACTGCTTTCGGGGGATGGGTCTGCCCTTCCAAAATTCTATGAGGTAAAACTTTTGCTTGTATTGATGGGATGCATTTTTGTGCAAATATTCAGACAGATATTTTTAAAGTAGAACACATTTTCGGGAGTTGATTTTATCTGTTCTTTGTGTTTTATTGATGCTTAATTATTTTTTTTATTTTTTACAGGATGCAGGCCCAGCCAGTCAAAGGTGGCAGCCGGCTCTAAGATTTGGCTCTTGGAAGTAGTCAGGACTTCGCAAGAAATATTTTCCTTTTAAAGAAATCAGGTTCTTTACTACAAAAGTAAAGTTGACTGAATATGAGAAACCTAATAAGTGGATTTTTGAAAACTGTCAATTTCTGGGCAAGATACTATATGAGCATTTGATGTGTCAATTTCCCACGAAACCTCTTCACTTTATTTTGGAGGGCGGGTAACAAGAGAATTCAGCTTAGATAGTAATATGTTCTTTGTGTGGAAGCCACTGGAACGAAAACCTAAACTTTGTAATGAACAATATATGTCATGACCATCAATATGTTCTTCATATTAATGAGGAACATACATGTTATCATTTTTAATCACTGAGCATAGGATAAGTTTACCCTAAATCTTAAGTATGTCTGTAAAACTTAAAAACTTTAGGGGAGATTGTGTTTGTTATGTTCACTACTATTTCTAGTTTAAAATGGTAGTTTTATAGTCGGCCGATATCAAATAAAATTTCACAAGAGAATAAAAATCACTGCTACAGCATTTACTTTGCTTTTTAGGTCACGGCAGACCTGACTCATAAACGCTTGTGAATTGCGGTTTTAACATCCATTTTCTAACAATTCCAAAGAGCCAATGTTAAATGTAATCACCTTTGAATGAGTTTATTGGTTCAAATTTCAAGAGTAATTTCATAAATCAGCATCTGAATTCCAGATGAAGCACTTTTAGGCCAAATCCAAAGAACTTACAACAAAGGTAAGACGAATAAGATTAATTTTTGATAAAAAAAAAAAAACTATCTAGCAAAGTACATGTTATATAAATAATATGCCTCCTCCTAAGCAAGCTGGTGCACAGCGTTAGTTGTTGTTGTATATGATTAAGTTGGCTTTATGCCAGCACTTGCTCTTGCTCATAGACCAGCCCGCAAGCCATTTTATGAAGTAAATGTAAATTGCAAGAATATAGACATGAAACCTATATTATTATAAACGACTGTGACATTTGCTTGCCACCAGGAGCAACGAAGAGGTAAAAGCCCGCCGAAGTTTTGTGATGTAAAATGTTTGTGTAATCGGTTAGAGTTGTGTGTTTCGAGTCAGGAAGAAAAATACCTTTCTGCTCAAAATGAGTCCCAACACAGACGTAAGTTGTCTAAGAAAATTGCAAGTGTATCATATGGATTTATGAGGCTCGCCTGATGGGCTGAATGAGGGCCGAAAGGAGGACTTCCAAAATAAACCTTGAATATAAGCCAATGCGCTAAATGTCCTGAAGAAGTCCAGTTGTACTCTGAAGGTAGGTAAATCAAGTAGTAGCAGCAACCGCTTCAACAAGAGACCAGCTTTTTTTACAAGATGAGATGAATAATAATAATAATTGTAATAATAATAATAAAAACGGCGGAACATTTTGCACATATTTGTCGTCACTAGTATAAAGTAAGTGAACTTTACAAAAAATTCAAAGGATCTAGTTTCATCACTATTCACTGACACAGATAAACTTTAAGATTAGGTTAGATTTATACACGTACTGTATTAAGTTTTATTGCTAAATTACGACAAAGCGGCAGTTGACAACTGAGAACAGTGTTCTAGTTAATAAATGAATATGTTCATAAGATTGATATCATAAGTCACATTCATTTACTTAAACACATACATGTGCCTCACGACTGCCTCTTGAAGGAAGAAACTGCCAGTGAGGTATCACGGTTCGAATATAATTTGTATTATTATTGGTTTCAAGATGCTGAAGATCACCATAAAAATAAATGGTGGGCCACAACTAACCCAAAGCAAGGAGCTGTTACAAAGATGACTCTTAAAACCTACTACTACTAGACATCGTCCTAGGGTGATGTCAAAGAATTTTAACTTGCTTTTTTTAAGATACCGCAGAGATACAACGTGCCTCAAAGTCCTTTGCGAAATTGATTATTTTTGACTAAATTTATATACCAAGATAATTTGAGATGGGTGGTGGGAAAAAAGGAGGGGGCGGAGGAGCTAAAGGTGGAGCAAAAGCTGATAAAGGCGAAGCGAGTGGTGGAGGGGGCAAGGAGAAGAAAGGAGGAACGGCAGTGAAGGTGAGACCTACGTAGTTTTTATTTATTTTCCTGGAAATCGAGGTTGAAGGCGTAATTTAATTGAGGTTTGTGTTTTCAGTCCAGTAATTAAATTTGCTTTTAAAAGTACATTGAGGCCGACTTTAAAGAATGGTTAAGTTAATGCTTAGGCCTAGGGTCAAATGAACTAGGCCAAGCAACATCTCCGCATCGGGTATTGCGGTAAAACTAAGGGTTGAGAGGAGCGCCGCACTTCGGGCTTCGGCAATCTGAAGGACTACGGGAGAGCGGTGCTCCGTGACACCGTTCACGTCAACTTGGTACTCAGAAAAAGTTACGCTCCGCTGAAAAAATTGTCGATCTTGAAAGTCAAGCAAATTGGTAAAGTAAGTTACTTTTTGGGTAGAATCAGGCACGCTGAGCAACATTTATTCTGTACAATTTTTCATTTAGAGTTGTTAGTGAGTTATGGGCGGGTCCCTCGGTCGTCCAAACTACCCAAAACCAGTTTCCAAGGTAAAAACAGGCACGGAGCTAATACTTAGAATTACCGGTATTAATTTGGAAATTGATTTATCCTTTAGTATTTTGGCTGCTTATCAAGAATTTACCGTTATTTTTTGTTGGTTGACTGTGATTAATCTGTAATTAATCTCAGAAGTTGTATGCTGGCCATCCTGAAATGCTGTTGTGCATGCGCAGTGTCATAGGGGAACTTTTGGTAAAAAGTGAAGTTTCCTTCACTGGGAGGTCTGGGGGATGGAGCCCCCAACTAAGCAACACTGTTTGCAAGGTTAGCCTAGGTTAGGTTAGGGTATGGTAGGTTAGTAGGCTATGGTTCCTTGTATAACAGGTTTCCATAGCCAATCCCTTGTTGAACATGTGGCATGCGCGGAACTATTCCATAACAACAACATGGCAGTCCAGTCTTTCTCCCAGTGTTTCCAAAACCCTGTGTTCCCAAAGGGTTCCCAAGCATGTTGGGTAGATGTGCGGTTAATAATAATTGACCGACAATCAACAGCACCACCTCTTTCATCAGCGACACTACAAGTAGAGGCACAATTGATTTCCAAGGTAATAGTCCGTGCAGAGCTCTTACTTAGAAATACTGTGAGTACTAGCCTACTACCTCACCCCTCAGTTGTGGTAACTGGCCTGCCACTTTACATGCAGAATGGGCGCCATGTGTAGGCTATAGCAGAGTCCACTGCTCTTTGCAGCTAAGCCCCGGCCACTGCACGCCAGTGATTGGCTAGCTCTCGAGAGGTGAATGACGTCACGCTAGTTAACAGTCCAAATGATTACCAGTACGGATTTGACTCCGTTCGGTCATGTTGAACGTCGTGCATGAATGATGACACCACAGATTTGAGTTCCCGGAGTTCTGAAGTATGCAATTGATATCTCCGATAAAAGATATATTAAGTTATATATCTTTAGGAAGATCTTGGATCATTTAGTCTGTGCATTTTTTTCTATCATGCAGAGCCTAAATACACAAGCATCTTGCTTTTTTATTTTTAAATTGATGTTGGCCTAAGTAAGCAATCCCACATAGACTGCATTAATTGAAATGAAGCATAGACTTATGCAGCCATGTCAAATGTTAATATCATTGAGAGATTAGGCCTACACGTCAATTTCTTATATTTTGAGGCAAGGACAGGTCATAGGACTATATATCAAATTCTTACATTTTGATGCAATGACAGGTTGTAGACCTACACGTCAATTTCTTATATATTGAGGCAATGACAGGTCATAGGACCACACATTAAATTCTTATATTTTGAGAACATGATAGGGAATGGGCCTACACGTCAATTTCTTATCGCAAATAGTTTTCTTCCCGTATCTGTTGGAAATAGAGTAACTTTTAATTAATATAGTAGTTTCAACTCCATGATACATAATGCATAATATAAAGTGGAATGTACACTTATAAACAAGTGCACATGCACATACATGCATGGATGGCCATAGTAATTGTAACGCCACTTATACCACAGAGAATAAAAGTAAAACTTATGGACACGTAGCCAATGACACACAGATCAATCATAGGACTGTCTCAGCCTTACACACAACTGTCAGACTGCTCTCAATGAAATATATTGAAAATATATTTACAAAAGGGATAACAAATTATATTACTGTGATGAGTAAATATAAGGCTGCTGTAGCATTTCCATGAAAATGAGGGCTATGGTAGGAAGGCATCATAAGATGCTTAACGAAATAAGAAAAAAATAAATGATAGCTGAAAAAGTTATGTATGAGAGGATCCAAACCAGTCTGCGAGTAGCCCATGATATTCATTTGCTTTTGGGGGCATTCTTATAGGTTACCCTGTTGGACAAAAGGATACATGAGCCAGGAAATATTCTCTCTCTCTCTCTCTCTCTCTCTCTCTCTCTCTCTCTCTCTCTCTCTCTCTCTCTCTCTGTTGTTAGGAGAATATCTAGCGTAGACTATATTCTTAAAGATCTCGATTACTTTTAATTAAAACAATTGACAAGAGTAGGCAGATAATTCTTTACACCAGTATTTTATGAATAGGTCTATGTTTATTCTGCAGTTGTAGGTAACCATATGAAAAGTTTTCCAAGACACAAAACTACAAGCACCATAACAAAAAGAAATAATAAGAATAACCACAATAAAACGACTGAGTACAAGATAGGCCTATAATCCAAACACCATAAGCTGCATAAACCAACAAAAAGACATAGGACATCATAGGTCTACGTCCATTTTTATGATCCTGTTATTTCGAAGGAAGTTAACGTCCTTAAGAAAATTCTCAGCAAGTTATATCCAATACTACTCGTACAGCTTATTATACTGTAAAACTTTAAGTTAAACATAGGTATATACTGGTTTTGTAGAGTGCATTCACTGCTTGTCATCCCTCCGAATGTGTGAACGATTGCAATGAAATTGATTTTTTGACTGTTAAAATGTAGTAAAATTTCCTGAAATCAATATGAAATATCAGTCTGCATAGCTCTGAGAAAGTCTTTGTGTTTAAGTTTAGAATGGTGAACACGGTTGACAATATCAGATGGTAATTATCATTGTCCAGTGATTCAAGTGCACCGATTCGAACACAGACAGTCCCTGTGTCACCTCCTTATTCAGGTGAACCTCCTTTACGAAACACAGCACTGTAGCATCGCAGAACACTCCTGACTTCATTCATATTTTCCTTTTTTGTAACCACCTTTATTGAGATGCGTATTACGATTTTAATTCAGGGGACAATATAACGTTTCCTGTTTATAATCTGCAGAACGTATTTTAGTTCGGTACAACAACCATTGCGATATTAATGGACATGAAAAGAACCACAGATTAACCAACTTTTCAAAACTATTGCCAGCCAATTAGCTCTAAGGGATGGTCATGATGTAAGCAGTGGGCAGGGTTTAACTGCAAAGAACGCTGGACTTTGCTATAGTACCAGCCCCTTGGGGATGAAAATAAAAGCATAAACAAAAGACAATAATTATCATAAACATACCCTGTGTAAAATACATAAACATACACAAAAATCATAAATAAAAGGGGGTACAGTAAATATTCAGGCCAGCTACTTGCCGGAACCAGGCCTTTTTAGTGGTCTTCAGTTTTAGGCTAGCCTACCTCAAATTTGTCAAAATCAGAACAAAAATACAACATTGACCACCAATACTCCACTAAGTTTCAGTTAGACTACCAAGAATAGGCTTAGCCTAGGCTCATTGTAAGCCAAAATGTTACCCATTTCTTTAGCCTAGACCTAAATGTATTTTTAAAAGTACATCTAATTACAGAATAAAAAATGCAAACCTCAATTAACCAACAAGGTGCTGCATGTCGCTAAAACCATCTCCTTGTATGCTGGGTAAGGACGACAATAGTATTATCGATGCTTTATTTTCGAATACCAGGGTGATTTTAGTCCCATTCCTTAACTTTGCTTGAGTGACATCAAGTCTCACCAACCATTCAACTCACTGTTGAACTTTAAAGATGTCAGATTTCTCTTGAACTTAGGTATAAAAACAGCTGAATTGTAAACCTTCCTTGTTCCTACACAAATACAAACATTCGGTCTTTACATAGGATTTTGCTTGTGAACACGAGCTAGAACAACTGTTAACCTTCAAACAAAGTCGTTAGCTACCAATTGTAGGGGGAAGCCCCCCCCCCACTCGTAGGGTTGCACTCCACTTTGCTTTCGGCTGCCATCATGTGAAGACATCTCTGTGCTCTTCTCCCCGACTGCCATTTGCTTTCTGTTGTTTTGTTTTTTGTGGATAGTTTTTTTGTGATATAATTATATACAAACTCCTCAATCACTTTAGCCTTTTGAAGAGGAAACTGCTCGGTTAGGTGCTGTCCAGGGAAGGACAGACTATGGATTGAGTTTCTCTCTCTTTTTTTTTTTTGAGGTTGATCCTCATTGATTATCATTTATTATCATATATCTCACCATGAGAGGAGTGTAATAAACAGTCTGACCCGACTTCTTTTTTCAAGTGTTGTGGAGGCCGAGGTCCTTACAGAGTTCTGTGCCTCTCTAAGCCTCTCGGGAGAGCCGAGTGTATTTTGAACTTAACGATCATTCTTAGGCTCGAGGGGCTTTTTGATATCTGCACCAACTGTGCCAGGACTAATTACCAGCCACAGTGTCTGCTAACTGTAGGAATGCTCCTGCTCATGCAGTATCGGGATTAAGTTTCCAGGTACTGCTGTATACATCATTTGTGAGTGATGTTCTCTACACACCATTACCAAAGGCACTCTCAGCAAATTCAAGAAGAGATGGAAGTCGCCATTGTTGTCTTCGTTTTTTCATCATCGTTGAGTGCTGTCGCCTCCTCTTCCCCTTCTTCCAAGCTGGCAATTAGAGGAAGAAGATTACCTTGTGCTTCCGTTGACTTGCACATGGGTGCAACTGCTACATGGGGTTCTCCGGAACCCCGATATACCGGTACAGGTATTATATATTCCATTTACGATGGGGTTAGTTTACAAAAACCCCATCATTTTGTGAAATTAACGTATCTTGAAATTAGCCTAGCCTGCACTAGGGTACTTTACGTACAGTATGGGGTACAGTCTATGCATAAATGGTAGCCGAGCCTACACTATACAGTACTATACTCTATAGATATACAGTATAATTACCTGTTAATATCAGGTAATTCTGGAGCTTCTATGCAGGTTGACTTATGGTAATTCAGTACAAACAGAGTACTGTATGTACAGTACAGGGTACAATCTACAGGCAGTCCCTGGGTTACGACGGGTCTGGCTTACGATTTTCCGAGGTTACAACGCTTTTCAAATATATTCATCAGAAATTACAGTATTTCCCATTGTACAATGCATGTTCCGGGGTTACGACGCCGATCTGACAGAAGAAATATGGCTACAAGATGGCAGAATAATAAAAATTTGGAGGTTTTTTGATGAAAAACTCAATAAAAATGCAGTTTACATCATTTTCAATGCACCCAAAGCATTAAAAGTAAGGTTTTCTTAGGATTTTTGACGATTTTCAACTATTTTTCGGCTTACGACGATTTGCAGCTTACAACGCGGCATAGGAATGGAGCCCCTATCGTAAACTGGGGACTGCCTGTATAACATATACAGTAGCCTAACTTACACTATACAGTACTACAGTAATACCTTGATCTTATGCGCTTCAAGTTGCGCAAATTCACATACACACAAACTTTTCATTGGAACTAACTAACCTAACTAACTGTTTAATTTTTGAAGTAATTTATAAGTTTTCATGCTTTTATGTGCAAAATCTATATTTAAAATGTATTATTTTTATTTTTGTACATACATAAATATAGAAAACCCCCCGTATTCGTGTTCCCACAATTCGTGGACTCAACTATTTGAGGATTTCTCTATGGAACATATATACAGTACACATTATTTGCAGAAAATTTGCACATTCGTGGTATTTTTCAGTGAGAAATATTCACCAATTACTTTATTTTAATATAATTTTCATTACTAAATGCACTATTAAAATACTCAGGTACCCAGGTAGTCCTCAGGTTACGATAATTTGTCTTAGGATAATTCGATTTTGTAATGGGCTAGGCTATTAACACCAATATGACAATATTTATAAAATATTTTTAAATTTCATGAGGGCATAGGCAATAGCATACAATCAGGCAGCAAGAGAGACCAGATTACAACAGACCAACTTCTTTTCCTCCATCTCTATATCCCATCTTCTAGTTAAAAAAATAAAAGGGAATGGTAAAAGTATTGTTAGTAACGTTATACTCTTGCACAAATGCATACAGCCATAAACAACCGAATGAGAAACTCTTGTTTTGCTTATAACTGAATCGGATGGCAACAGCTATTTTGCTTGTATTTCAACCATTGTACAGTAGTAAACAATTACCATAGTTATGTTACAAATGACGTTAAGTAGAATAGGACTGATATATTTTTACATTATACCCTTATTCGGTTCGGATAAAAGATCGGCAAGGAAACATACTGCTAAATGTAAGCTGCAAGTTGTAGCTGAAGCGAGAAAACAATGTTCAAGCTGCTAATGACTATAAATTATCATGCATCAGCAACATGGATGAAACTCGACCATAATTAAAATTGGAAAGTATTTTAATCAAAACTACTGGGCATGAAAGAACACATTACTGCTGTTTTTACACCGAGAAACGATAAATACGTAAAGCTCGTACTGTATTATGATGAAATCAAGTGAAAAAAGCGAATGGAATCATGATTTTTTTTACACAAAACAAATCTGCCCCCAAACTGCCAACATCATCTATTAACAGAAAAATAGCTAAATTAATTTCACAACGAGACGTATTTAAGTTATATTTCGACTTGAAAACACTTCGTATAACAAAAAATAACCTTGCCCCAAATAAATAAAGTATCTAGAGACTCATTTATGCTAACTAGAAGCAAGAAAAGCACTCTGAAGTGAGTTAAATACGGCAAAATAAACTTACCGCATAATCAATTTCCAAAACAAAACTTTGATCGCTATGATCGCAATTTATGATACAAAGCAATATAAGAATATATATACAATATTATTGGATATAGTGAAGTGAAGCATAGCATTTTAAAAGAACCATGGAGAAGGTGCATATTTGTTATGTTGATGTTTGTATAATACGATATTAATATGTGAATATAGAGTACAGTACAGTGAACCCCCCATATTCACGGGGATGTGTCCCACACCCCCCGCAAATAGCTAAAATCCGCGAATGCTTAAAACCCCTCTAAAAACACTTAGAACTGCCCATTTTGATAGTTTAAACATAGAAAAACCCTGTAAAAATGCATATACCTGAGTATTTTAATAGTTTTATCACAAAAAGGTTATTTATTCATGAACATTATATGAAAACACAGTAATTAGTGAATATTTCTCAGTGAAAAATACTGCGAATGGGCAAATTTTCCGCAAATAATGGCTAGATATGTTCCACAGAGAAACCCGTGAATGTGTGAGTCCGCGAATCATGAGAACGCGAATACGGGGGGTTTACTGTATAATGTAGGCTAGGCTTCCGTATATGTATACGATATACCATAGTGTGGGCTAAGTTAATTCTTGTTTGTTATTCAATTTCTCTTTGTATTGAATTATCATAAGTCACTCTGCATGAACCTCCAGAATTAGCTGATATTAATAATTACTATGCCATATATGTATAGAGTACTGTACACTTTATATTGTAGGCTAGGCTACCATATATACTGTATTCTACAGTACCAGTACCATGTATACATGGTATTGAATACCCTAGTGTAGGCTAGGCTATATTCGAGATAGGTTTCTACCAACAATTGATGGGAACCTAACCCAATCGTAAGTAGGACAATACCTGTATAAGCATTTCTAGAGTTTTTTTTTTTTTTTTGAACTATCAAAATAGGCAGTTCTAAGTGTTTTTAGAAGGGTTTTAAGTATTCACCAATTTTAGCTATTTGCGGGGGTTTGTGGTACACATCCCCCGCGAATACGGGGTTTTACTGTATGACACATAGGTAATTACAGCACGTATAGTTAGTGTACTTTTACAAGATGTGACCCATTCACAAAGTTACTGCACTTTTCAAAGATGATACCCCTGCAGAAAGTGTCTGTTTAATTTTTGAAGTAATATACAAACCTTTTAGTCTTTACAATAGGAATTACCTTCAGCACAGCTGGAGACCGGCTGTTTAACTTTAAACAAGTTGGTGGAGTATATATGTAGTTAACTACCAACTAATGGTGGGCGCCCTGTCCACCAGTCGGTACACACTGCACTTTGCTTTTGGTCATGGAGAGAGAGAGAGATGTGTCACTCTTTTGTCTATGCCTGTCGTTCGACTGATTAATTTGTTTACAGTAAACCCCCATACTCGCGTTCTCACGATTCAGAGACTCACCGATCACAGGATTTTCTTTGGAACGTATCTATAAACTATTCGTGGTAAATTCGGCAATTCGCGAACTTTTTCATCTGGAAATATTCACTAATTAATGTATTTTGATGTTACTTTTATGACTAAATACATTTTTTATGATAAAAAATTATTTACTAATTTTCAAATATTATTAAGATTAATAATAATAGTAATAATAATACTGTAATAATACTGTACTGTAAGATTAAATAATAAGTAACTCAAAGAAAGAGAGAGAGAAACTGGTTTTCTCCCCTCCATTCAGGACAGACCCCAACCTCATTAAAGCAAAGATAGATGCTTAGAATTGATACTATTGAAATATTAAAATTATGTTAAAGTACTATTGAAATTATATTAAAATGATGATGTATAAGTGTTTCAGGATGATAGTACAGTATAAGCATTTTTATAGGGTACATTTTATGATAAAATAATGATTTACAGTACATACTAATTTTCAAATAATAATATAAGTTTAGTAAGATTAAATAATAACATTATATATTAAATAAAAATAATAAAGTACTAATTTTCAAATATTAAGATTAATAAGATTAAATAATAATAATAATAATAATGATAATACTGTATAATATAATATTTTCTCTGCATTTGTGTAAAAAATTTGTCAACATTTTAAACAAACAAATAGTGATTCCCAGTCTTTTTTATCCTTGGCTTGAGAAAGGAGGGCGGAGGGTAAACGTCAATATACTTGATAGTTTGACATATTGGTCGGAGGGGAAGGAGTGTTCCCTGCAGAAGCTCAAAGATTTCAATCTTTTGATATCGTAAGCTGTTATGCTCCTCTCTCTCTCTCTCTCTCTCTCTCTCTCTCTCTCTCTCTCTCTCTCTCTCTCTCTCTCTCTCTCTCTCTCTCTCTCTCTCTCTCAGGAAAAGATACTGTTTGTGTGTGTGTGTGTTCATAGTGTTTTAAAAATGTGTAGTAAAGGTATTACATCTTTGGAAGACAAAAAACAAATATATAATTTATGTTGTTGTCGGAGAGATTAAAGAGATAATCTCTCTCTCTCTCTCTCTCTCTCTCTCTCTCTCTCTCTCTCTCTCTCTCTCTCTCTCTCTCTCTCTCTCTCTCTCTCTCTCTCTCTCTCTCTCTCTTGCCCCAGCCAACCTTGTTGAATATAAGTTGAAGTGGTAGCTCTCTTTCTCTCTGCTTTGGGCTGGAAGGCTTAGAAGTATGTATGTGTATATTTTTAAGGGTACTAATGTTTAAGATGACTTTGAAATTATATTAATAATATAATTTCAAAGATTAATACAGTAATAGGATAATAATTTAAGGTATGTTTGATGTAGGATGATACTTTAAGTATACATTTGGTATTTGAACTTTCAAGATAAGCAATTATAAACCTTTTTAGAGGGTTGTAGGAAGTATTCACGGATTTTAACTATTCGCAGGGGCGTCTGGAACACATACCCCTCGAATACAGGGGTGTTTAATGTATTTTATGTTTTCATGTTATATATCTGGAAAATAACGTTCTTTTGTGATGTAATGCACAATATACAAACCCTAGGTCCTTTACATTAGGAATTACTTTCAGTAAAGCTGGAATTGGCTGTTAAACTTTCAAACAAGATGGTTAGGCAGTTAACTACCGCCCGGTAAGCGGGAGACACACCCTCCCGGATGTAACATTCCAATTTGCTTTCATCTGTCGTGCTATGCAGACATGTGCTCGCTCTCTGCCCTGATTGCCGTTACACTGTTTTTCTCGGTAGGATCTTTCCTGTTTTTTGGTTGTGTGTGTATTTGTGTGCGTTTGATGTTGTTTTACCAATGCAAACCCACGAGTCATCTAATCCTGTGCAGAAGGCCATCACGCTCCAGCGTGTGTCCTGGGGCTGTTGGCAAGGGTTGTACTCGCTTCCGTTATCCTTATGATGTTGACCCTTATGCCCTCTGTACCACTTGCAGGGGGCATGACTGTAATCCTGCTTCAACTTGTACTGAGTGTTGCTCTTGGTCGCCTGCGCAGTGGGTGAAGTTTACTGGGAGGAAACAGTATACTGTAGGAGGAAGGCTGCCAAGGCATCGTTGGAAGGAAATACGCCTCCGACTACGCCGTTGGTAGCTAACCCTTCTTCCTCATTTCTACCCCACTGGTAAACTTCCCCTTCTGGCTGTCTCTCCTTTGGGAGAGATCTCTCCTATGTCAGGCTACCTCAGGAAGTCTTCTGCAGCCGTGTACCAGGTGTCGTCAACTGGGCCTCTCTCCAGTCAGAACTACTATTCAACAAGTAGTAGACTTCTTCATTTTCCTTCGTAGAGAGAAACTTCTTTAAAAATCTGCAATCAAGGGTTACAGGGCTGCCCTAGGCTTAGTTCTACTTCTCAAAGACATGAATTTATCCTCTTCATGGAAGATTTCTATGCTTCTCAAGAGTTTCAGGCAGTCCCGTTCTCTGGAGACCTTAAACTTACAAATTGGGACCTAACATTGGTGTTGAGCAGTTTGACACATAGGCCATATGAACCCGTAAGAGCTTCTTCAGACAGGAGTTTAACTCTCAAAACTGTTTTCCTTTTGGCCTTGGCAGCTTTCAAAAGAGTAAGCGAACTACACAGATTATCCTTTAATGTCAAACACACGAGGGGTTGGGGGTCAGTAGCCCTTGAATTTGTTCTGGAATTCATGGCTAAAATCCAAAATCCCTCAGTTCATGATGACAGATTCAAGATGCTTTCCAACTGTTCTCTAACAGATTTTTGTTGGTAATGACACCGATGAGTTACTTTTATGCCCCGTTAGGCCACTGTGTAGCTACCTGAAAAGGACTAACACCTCAGACTGGGTTGTCGAAGACTTTTTGTTGTTACAGTTATTACAGGCCAGATCAAGAAAGAAGTGTCCAAGAATACTGTCCCCTTTTGGCTTCAAGAAGTAATTAGATAAGCCTACTCTTCAACTTCAAATCCAGAAGCCAATTCGGTGCGTGCAAGAGCACATGATGTCAGGGGACTAGGACCCTCCATCGCGTTCAGAAAGAACCTCTCGGTTCAAAGAATATTAAAGGCTGGTACTTTGTTACTACAAGCCACCTTCACATCCTTCTATCTGTGGGATGTTGCCCACAAGTCCTTGGATACTTTTTTCCTTGGGTCCAGTGGTGGCTGCTCAACAAGTTGTGTAGCTCATCCAGTGACCCTAGCAGGACAGTTTGTATCTAACCTAAGATTTTTGAAAGTGAGAATGAATGATTTTACTGGTCTACTCCATCTCTCTTTCTAATTCCTTCTCTATTGGTGGGCAGTGAAGAGAAGTTAACCGTCATGCTCTGGAACTGGTCAGGTACAGGTGAGTGTTGAGCCCTTTCCATTAATTTTGACTGATTGTTCATATACAATATAAACTACTTTGGAAGGAATTCCCTTCGTCTCTCGTACAAGGGGAGAGAGGAAATGATGATAGCAAGGCTGGTGGCTAACGTAGTGCTGTTGTCTCTGATAGTTTAATTCTTTATCTCTATTTAGGTACAATGTAACAGGAGTTCCATTTTGTCTCTTTACCCAGATGTCTGACTGACAAGTAACCCTTACTTTACAGCTCCTTCCTATACCCATCCTTGGCTAGGAAGTGAGACCAGGTGAGGCCCGTCAACTCGAGAGCCGAGGATGCACGGACCTCCGAGGAGGTCCAAGCACCCAGCACTTCTGCTCAAAGTTCTGCCTCCAAGCGTAGTGCTGTCCCTGCCTCTGCCCGAGTCTCCTCGGACATTCAAGCAGAGGGGTCTTCTGCGGGACCTTCGCATACCGCGTCAGCTTCAAGTATACGGACCTTTAAGGAAGCGAGCATATCTCAGGGTGCTTAGGTTTCTGTGAAACCTCAGTTCCTTCGATAAGTAACATGGAGTCAGCTCCATGTTCTGGTTCAGGCACACAAGAGAGGATGGGGTCCAAGCATGCAGGTATTTCCCCCCCTCTCTCTGCTGCTACTTGCCCAAGTATGCAGCCAGGGTCCCGTGAAGGTGTTGCTGACTCAAGGGTCCACTCGCCGGGAGTTGTTTCGAGGACGTTCCCCTTACAGTCTGGTGAACTTCTTGCACTTGCAAGGAGAGTCTTGAGAGAGGACTGCGGATTGGAAGGACTCAAGGGTCCTCTGCCCTGAGACGCAGATTCTCTCGAGATACAGAGGACATTTTTGGAGATAGTCATGTTGATTCGTCGACACAACGATCTGAGGGAAGGGGCCATGGCTACATCCATTGACCATCCTTCTGGTCTTGAAGTCTACTGGGGTCCTAAGAAGGAACCCAGAGCTTCTGTGGGCTTGCCTTGGTCCTCGCTTGCCAAGGGAGTCTCGGATCAGGTTAGCGCTCTTGTCTCTGGGGAGGAGAATTCCCTTTGATCTAATCACTCAGCCAAGCTACTTCCCACTCCTCTGTCTCACCAGAAGTACTATGCTCCCTCGACAGATCCACTGCTGACGAAACAGGTTGACCCAGACTTGGTTCACTTAGCTCTGGGTCTCTCACTGCAGCAGCTTGGGACAGAAGAGGTAGTCTTCACGCAACAGGAAGCAGCGAGCCTGGAAGCCACTGCCATGGCAGCCTTCCAGGCAGTCTCCTAGCTGGACCTTAGGTCTCTCACAGTGTCCAAGGTTGCAGCTGCTGGGGGGTCCATCAACCCCCCGGAGGACTCAACCTTTGGGAGACTGTGCCAGTCTGGTTGTAGGGCTATCTCCTACCTGGCCCACCAGACAGCAAACCTGTGGGCGAAATTGGTGCTGAAGACAAGGGACGCTGTCCTCACTCAGATAACCAAACACATGAACCCTGACTTGGCTTTGGCTGTTCGGAATGGACCGGTGCTGGGTTCTGCCTCTCTCTTCTCTCGAGAGGAGGTGGACGCTGCGGTGGACAAGCGTCATGTCGAGGATAATGACCGACTTGTCCACCAGGTAGTGACAAAGGCCTCCAGTCTTCGTGTGTCACTACAGCCTGACCTTCGGGTCTGGTCAGCGATTCCTGAGGCCCTTAGAAGTCCCAGGCTTCGAAGGGCGCTTGGAACCACCCAGCCTGCTTCTGCTCCTGCCAAGAAAGGTGCACAGTCGTGCCCCTTTTCTCCACCTTTCCAGTTCAGCAGAGGGAAGGGAGGCAAAGGAAAGAAGAAGGGAGGAAAACACTAGGGTCGGTGTTCCCCTCCACAAGCTGCCGTCGGTAGGGGGCCTGCCTGTCAAGCCATCGGGCAATATGGCAGTGACACGGAGCCGAGACCTGGGTAGTAGATGACCTTTGGGAGAGCTATCTACTTTCTTTCAAGTCTCGACCACCCTTCACCGACACTTGGGCTGATTCCGCTCTTACATACTAGGCTCACCAAAGGATCTCACTGTCCCGGAGGAGTTAGCAGCGATGTTGAGAAAACGCAATGTAGAAGTCGTGACAGGTCGGTCCCCAGGCTTTTACAGCCAAATCTTCCTCATGGAGAATGAATCAGGGGGGTGGAGGCCAGTCATCAATCTCTCTCCCTTGAACCGATTCATTCGCCAGACTTGGTTCAAGATGGAAACGGCCTGATCGGTGCTCACTTCCATCAGGGAGAATGACTTCAAGCTGAAGGATGCGTATTTTCAAATACCCATTCATCAGTCCTCTCACAAGCACCTTTGCTCCGGGGAGACAGCATTCCAGTTCAGGGTACTTTGTTTCAGGCTCTCAACCGCTCCCCAGGTGTTCATGCAAGTGTTCACCCTTGTGTCACCTTGGGCCCATTCGAACGGGATACGTCTGTTGAGGTATCTTGACGATTGGCTAGTCTTGGCAAATTCTCGTCTGCAGTTGCTCCAAGATAGGGGTTACCTTCTCGAGTTATGCCGTGCCCTAGGGGTTGTGGTAAATCTCGAGAAGTCCAGTTTCATACCCAAGCAGAAGATAAAGTACCTGGGCATGCTGATAGATACAGCAGCAGCAAGAGTTTACCCCTGGGACTCTCGTATCAGCAGGTTCAGGGAGGCAGCGCAAACATTCATGTCCTGGCAGGAACAACCAGCACGGCAGTGGCAGGTCGTTCTAGGTTACCTGTCATCCTTGGAGAAGCTGGTCTGTCATGGGCAGCTTCACCTTCATTCTCTCCAGTGGAGAATGAAGGAGTTCTGGTCTCCAGCAAGGAATCTTCCATCTTTTCCCACCTCTCTCTCGTGGAGGGTGAGACAGGGCTTAGCCTGGTGGCTGGACGACAGGAACCTCGTAATAGGAGTGTCCCTGCACATTTCCCCTCCCAAGATGTTTCTGTTCTCAGACGCTTCAACTGTGGGATAGGGCGCACACCTGGAGGAGTTGCTAATATCAGGTGTGTGGAACTGAGATGACAAGCACCTTCACATCAATATCCTGGCGCTCAAGGTGACCTTCCTGGTCCTCCAAGAGTTTCAGGATCAAGTGATGGGACACTCGGTGGTGTTGATGAGTAACAACACCACAGTAGTGGCATACGTCAACAAGCAAGGAGGCCTTGTGTCTTTTTCGCTGCACCAGTTGACAATGCAGGTGTATGAGTGGTCAGTAGCCCACTCGGTAGAGCTGTCAGCGAGATACATTCCAGGCAATAGGAATGTAGTGGCAGACAAGCTCAGTCACTGGGGTCACGTGATAGGGACAGAGTGGTCCCTTCACATGGACATCTTGGAAGGGCTATTCAATTTTTGGGGCTCCCATCTATTGCTTGCCACCCAGCATAACAGGAAGCTCCAGGTATTTTCCTCCATCGTCCCTGACCCATGGGCTGCAGCAGAGGATGCCTTCTAACACCCATGGGACAACCTGGATGCCTATGCCTTTCCACCATTCTGTCTGCTTTGTCCAGTGATCAACAGGGTAATGATCACCAGGAATCTCAGAATGACCCTGGTGGCTCCCAAATGGTCACATGCCACAAGTATCTGGACCTGCTAGCTCTTCTCGTCGAAGCACCGAGAGAGATTCCCCCTGGCACAACCTGCTTTGTCAGCTGCATGTAGAACGGTTCCATCAGTCCGTGGAGTCACTTGCACTTCACAGCTGAAGACTATCCAGCATCTCTTGCAAGCAAGAGGCTTTTCTTGCCGCACAACAACTGAGATGTCTGGATACCTGCAACAGTCCTCCGCCACAATCTACCAGGGGAAATGGGCTGTCTTCTGTGGTTGGTGTTGTGGACAGGATCTCTCTGGAGTCGGTGCTGCTGTTCAGCAAGTATCAGATTTCCTCGTCTTCCTTCCCCAAGAGAAGCTCCTCTCTGTCTCAGCTGTTAAGGGCTATAGGGCCATCCTGGGCCTAGTCCTACGCCTGAGGGGTGTGGATATCTCCTCCTCGCTGGAGATATCGTTGCTGATGAAGAGCATCAAAAGTTCTTGCCCTCCCAGGGAACTCAGGCCCCCTGGGTGGGATGTGACTCATTTTGAGGAGCCTGACTCATGCACCATACGAGCCCTTACAAGAGTCGTCAGACAGGGACCTGACCCTCAATCAAGACCGCTTTCTTGCTAGCCCTGGCATTGGTGAAGAGAGTAGGTGAACTGCACGGATTTTCCTTCATTGTGAAACACTCGAGGGGTCCGGGATCGATTACGCTCGATTTCGTCCTGGATTTTGTAGCTAAGACTCAGAATCTGTCATTCCCTAATACCAACTCAAGACCTTGATGATCCCCTCCTTAGAGGACTTTGTGGGTAATGATCCAGATGAGATACTACTGTGTCCTGTTAGAGTACTGCAGTGCTATCTGAAGAGGATTTGCCATCTCCAGTCTCAGTATTGACAACTCTTTGTTAGCACTTGGTCGAACAAGAAAGGCGAGGAGGACTCCAGTGTGTTTCAGGCGAGAGCTCACAAAGTCAGGGGCATTGGTCCATCCCTCACGTTCAGTTCCTCAGGTTCTGAAGGTGGGGGTATGGCGCGGCAGACGACTTTCACCTCTTTCTACCTTCAGGATATTGCCCACAAGTCCCTGGACACATTTTCCTTGGGTCCTGTGGTGGCTGCTGAACAAGTTGTGTAACTCATGTGGCTCCTCTATGGTTGCAAAAGAGAGTGTGTGTGTGTGAGTGACTGCTCCTCTTTCCCTCCCTCTTTTCTTCAACCTTACCCTCCCCTACGGGCAGAGGGTAGGTTATTGAGCTGTCACAGAGCTGGAACAGGCATCGACATAGGTGATTTTTCATATAATTGAGCACCTATTCTATGTTCTGTAGGTATTTAGAAGCAAATCCTTCCTTCTCTTTAGCAAGGCAAGGGGAGAGAGGGACAGACAGTGTGAACCCATTGCTTATTTACAAGGCCTTATCATTGTCGCCAACACAAAGATTCAACCTTACCATTTTCCCGAATGATGCTGCTATTCCCATCTATTCAAGAAATTGCCCAGAAGTCTGACAATTGAACGTACAGTTCCTATACTTCGTTCATTATGTCAGCGGCACAGCCCTCTTCCTTGTTCTCTCGACCAGGAAGATGTAGGTGTGGCGAACTACCAGTCAGTTCAGAGACTTACTCAGCTTCCTCCCTCCAAGAAGTAAGTCTTCCCATAATAAAGACCAAGGGTTTGTACATTGTGTAGGAACAAATTGCAGATTTTAAAAGTAATTTGTATTTTTCCTAACTATACAAACCTGAGGTCTTTATAGTTAAGTGCCCACCTCATGCCACCCCTCAAGCTGACACCAAGCTTACATGGGCCGAAGGTAAAGTGACCCTTTGCCGACTGGGCAGCTGAGACTGCCACCCAGTCATTCGGTAGTTAACTACCATACCACCTTGTTAAAAGTTTAATGGCCAGTTTCCAGCTGCGCTGAAGGAATTCTTATAATAAAGACCTCGGGTTTGTGTAGTTAGGAAAAATACAAGTTACTTTTAAAATTTGTCACATATACTCAAAGAAACATTGCATTTCAGATGAGTAATGAATGAAGTACTAGCTTGATGAGTTTCCAAGCCTTATTCATGAGCCACAGCACCTTGGTTTCTCCATATTTGACAGTGAAGCAGAGATCATTAAAGAACCTTTACTAATATCCAATGTAGACCATGAAAATATATCCCTTGCAGGAAGGTACAGGTATCAGAGTCTTGAGTTGTAGAGTCTAAAGATTTTTCTGTCATGTTATGGCCACAAAAGGCCTCCAGTCAACTCTTAACAAATAATTGGACTCTTGAACTTTTCAACATATAAAGAATTTACTTCCTGTAGTTAAAGCAGTCCAAACTCAGAGGGGGGCACCAGACCATGTTTATCATTGTCTTCCTGTGAGTCCTACCACTTTTCTCAAGAAGATAACTTATTTGCATTATCATCAGCTATTTCAAAACATTTTACATCTTACACTCCTACTAGGTTTAAGCCCTACCATTGACCCCTTGTCAGTACAAAGATCCTCCAATTTTCTGTTGTCTCTCACTCAAGATGGATCCTTTTTTCCCTACAGCATAATGCCATTTCCACCTAAGTATCTGCTTAGGCAAGTGTAACTGACAAGTTTTTGTTAACCAGCTGAGACTTTTTAAAAACAATTGATTTTTAGTACAAACCCCTGAGTTTATTTAATAAAAAGTGCCCACCTCCTGACTCAGCACTTCTTACAGTAAATCTAACACTACAGGAAATTATTTAACCATAACTACTACTACCTAGAAGAATACTTGGCCAGGGGAAGGGTTCTTCTTTTGGAGTGTGTTTTATGGGTTTATGTGAGATTTGACTTTGTAAGCAGTTCATTTTATGCAATATTAAAAAATGAATCACTGAAGTTTGAGGCATTTTTATGCTTTTTCAAACTGTAGTGTACATTACCTTTGAACTGCTTGGAATGGGAAAAATTACTTGTCGTAAGGAAAATAAAATTTTTCCACATGCCTAACTTTATGTGGTGGAACTGTAAAATGAAAGAATGTACACCATTCACTTTCACTGAACAGTAACATGAAAATCAGATTAGATATTTCACAATACTTCTCCAAAGTTTCCATCAGTCAACTCATTAGAATCACACCACAGAATGTTCTCTATTTATGTGAAGTTTCTTTATTATTCATTGCTTTAGTACAAGTGTGAAGATGGTATTATTGCAGTGATATTCACTTTGGTGATTTTTTTTTAGAAAAGAGAAACAGCAAGTGAAGGGCAATTATGGAGTTGAAAATAACAAATCAGTGCTTCATGAGTGACTGTAGGGTTTGATTTTAGATGGTATGTCTTTATATCATAAATGATTGAAAGGATTAATTTTGAGGACATTTCTAAATTCATCTTTACAAGCATTCAAGAGTTTTTCTTTATTCCTCAAACATTGATTAAAAATACTGTTTTCATCAGGTTCGCCATATCCTGTGTGAGAAGCAAGGCAAGTCATTAGAGGCTTTAGAAAAGATAAAATCAGGGATGAAATTTAATGAAGTGGCTGCTGAGTATTCAGAAGACAAAGCTAGGAGTGGGGTAAGTTGATTTGAAAGACATTATTGAAATTCTGTACCTATATGTAAAATATTGCTGCAGTGTACTGTATTTAGGTGAACCAATTTTCTTCATACTTTTAGTTTGTGACAGTGCTTTGCAATGATTACAGGGTGATCTCGGTTGGATGACACGAGGCTCGATGGTGGGACCTTTTCAGGATGCTGCATTTGCTCTCCCAGTATCAACCTTAGCTAATCCAGTTTATACAGATCCACCTGTAAAAACTAAATTTGGATATCATATAATAATGGTTGAAGGAAAAAAATGATGTAAGGTTAGTTTTGTGTTATGTTGTTGTACCCTTATTGCTAGAAGATCCATTAAAAACCATGTTTCTATCCTATCAGTTCTTGTTAGTACAATATACTTATTCATAAAGTAGTCATCAACTCTTTGTACTTGTGAAAATAATGTTCTAATTTGAAAGTTGTATTGAGATCATGAGCATAACCCCATTGCACTCAAGTCCTCACTCGCTCTGGAATACCTTAGTGTGAATTTATCCTTTTGATTACTAAGTACTGTAGTTACAGAGATGGTCTTTTCATAATATATCAATTTTTAAAATGTCTATGTGCATGAGTATAAACCTCTATATTTACTTTGGCTATACTGCTCAGCATGATGCTGTTTTAACCAAGAACAGTCATCAAAAGAAACCTTGAGCCTTCCTCCTAGATTAGTCCCGTGCTTATCGTGTCATAAATATTATTGCTGCCTCAGCAGGCTCGAGTAATTGTAAGAGAAAGCAAAAAAGTTACTGGGAAGAGGCCACTTGTGGTATCAAATTCTGTTAATGGTGGAATAAGACGAGTATTGAACCAGCCCATACACCTGTTCCAGTTTTGATTAATTTTATTTTTAAGTCAGTACAAGAATCTTTTGGTCTCAGCAATTAAGTGATATAAGTTAGCCTTTTCTCAGGTCTTTGAACTTTGTGGTCTTGGCTAGGGGTCTACAGTTGACTGAAAAGATGCTTCAACACTTCAAAAAGGAAGCTCTCAAGAAGTTCATCACATCTCCTTGATATATCTTTCATACTCGATAATTTCATTAAACCTTACAAACCCTAGTATCAAGCCTCTCTTTCAAGTCTTATCACAAAGATGTTCTTTCTCAGGCATTATCAGTCCTTGAGATGTGTTAGCAAGCTGTATGATTTTCTATTCAACTTATTCATGCAAAGAAGTGGGATTATATAAGCCTTATTGTTTTTTCAACTGACTATAGTGAAGCGACAAAGCCCAGGAGCCAGAATTGATGTATGGTGCCCTTTACTGTTCGATTACGCCAAAAGCAGAAAGGACCTCTGGTATTTTTTCCTTTTACTGTATCTTCAGTGAACAGAGAAATACCATTAGTCTTCCAAGCAAAGCTTGTCTAGCTGTCTCTTTCCACAGTTTGCTTCAGGTAGAAGGTAATGAGGAATACCATTGGGTATTGAATAATACAGTGAACCCCTGGTTCATGGGGGATGCGTCCCCACACACCCATGAATAGGTCAAATCCATGAATGCTTAAAACCCTCTAAAAACACTTAGAACTGCCCATTTTGATAGCTTAAACCAAGAAAAACCCTGTAAAAATGCTTATACTTGAGTATTTTAATAGTTTTATCACAAAAAGTGCATTTATTCATGAAAATTATATGAAAATACAGTAATTAGTGAATATTTCTCAGTGAAAAATACCGCGAATGGGCGAATTTTCCGTGAATGATGGCTAGATATGTTCCACAGAGAAACCCGCGAATGCATGAGTCCGCAAACCATGAGAACGCGAATACGGGGGGTTTACTGTACAAGTAATTTTAAGTGTACAACAATGTGAGAGATGGCAAAGCTGTGCAAGTCAAAATTTGTGTCCTTGAGATCAGAGATCTCTCCACTTCATTTCTTTTAAGGGGAATATGTCAGACACTTCTTAGAACTAGTAGTAGCTGCAGTACAGCTTCTGCTTCAGTTGAGGTTCTGGATTTGGTAGTCTTCATCGTCTTCATCGCAGCCTTCTCTTATCTTATTCTGGCAGGATTCAAAATGTGAATCACCATGACTATTCATTGTTATTTCTTGAACAATGGATACGGTCCTTTCTTACCGAGACTGTCCTTTTATTCCTCTTATTTTACTCCTGAGTATTGGCATTACTTATGCAGTAGCTCACCTAAGTTGTGATTCAGACTACAGTATAAGTGATGGGTTTATAATGAGAGGAGTAAAATATTTTTAAATAATATAAATTTTTTTTCATACAGACCAAGTATTTAAATTCTAAGTTCCCACTGCCCACCCCTGTCTTTCTTTTGGCTAATTGTTGGTCAAGTGGTCATACTGGTGTTTCACCTTTGACTGGTTTCATGAGTCTATTGGCTGAGTGATCAGTCCAGTGTTTCATCAGAAACTTGTGGGGTGCGTGCACCACTTCTCTTTCCCATGACTTGTCTTGACAACTGAATAGGCATTATCATTGACTTCTGAGGTAGCCAAGTATTGCTTTTACTGTTAGAGATGTTTGAATAATGTAATCAGTGTTTGTGCACATATGGCCATATTTCATTGCATCTGTCTTGAAACTCACCAAGAACTGGATAGAACCTCACATATTTTAGTCAACAAGGCTTTAACAACTCTGATATTAATCAGTTTTTCAAGCAAGCACTTGAAAAATGGCAAAATGTATAGGATGTAGCCCACAACCAGAGAATAGCTACCAAAAAGAAAATAAAACTATAAGTTCAGTAATGCATCAAAACTATAGGCAAGAAGAACAAGCTATGCAAAACATTATAAAAAGAAAAGTAGGACCTAATGAAGATGCCAAATTAGAACTGATTATGTATTGTAAAAATAATAAACCCCAAAACCTGATTAGAAACAACCATAAATCAAATCATGAGGACTTCAAAGAACACCGTGTGTTGTACCATTCCACTTCTTATGCCCTGATAGTGAAGCTGCTGCAACATATGGGGAAAAATCATTGTGAAACTCAGCAAGTATCTTTCATGTCACCTCCAGGAGGGTGCCATTTTTAACCACTTCACCCTCCAACATGGAGAAAGACCAAGTAGGGAAGAAATCATGAATAATACCAAAATATTACTTCAAGCTTCAGATGACTGCTACCTTTCATTCATGGAGACTCTTCTCATCTGTAAGTGTAGGCCCACCTTGAACACAAATGAAATCCTCCTCCTTCCCACCCTTAGGAATAGGATAGATTGAGAAATAGGTAGATGAAAAATTTTCTCAGCTAAGAAAACTAAAGCCTGACAATCTACCAAGAAAATAGTAACACCAATAATGAAAGCACCATCAAATATAAGAGAAAACAGAATGAAATCAGATCAGTGTACCTCAAGAGGTTACTGTCAATAGTTGGAACCCCTTAAGAGTGGAAGAAGCACCATCTGCCTTCCAAAATATTTTACAACTCAGGAATAAAAATGCAACCAAGGCTTCATTATGCACAGTGTTTATAGATACAGAGAAGATGTTATACAAGGCAATCCAAAATACACTGACTAAATAAAGTAAATTGGCTGCAACTGGTTACTATTTAAATAGTTTGCCCTATTTATTTTTAAGTAATTTTATATAAGTATGTTAATCTATTCATTGTACATCACTCATGCCTTCATTTGTTATCTTATTAAATGAACTCCATGAAGAGGAGAAACAATTAGAGAGAATATTAAAAGAACAAACAAACGCCTAGAGTATTGCTACATTATTTAGTGAAATCTGTTTTTTATTGTTATTGCAAGCCAGGCTGCATCCCTAAAAAACCAGAATGCTATAAGATTTATGGCCCCACAAGGGAAAGTAGCCTAGTAAAGAAAAGGAAATTGAAAAGTAACAAATAAGCTATGAAAGGAAAATAACAAAGAAACACAAATAAGGTAAGTAAGAAGGAATAAATAAAAAAGTAAAACAAAGAAGACAAATAAAAAATTATGTAGTGAGACTCTTGTTAGCCTGCTTAACAAAAAAGTATTTGCACCAAGTTTGAACTTCCGAAATTCCAGTAGTTCAGCTACAGGATAAGGAGGATCAGTCCATAATATGGTTACAAAGGGGAAAAAAATTTAGAAAAAACTTTATGGTAGTGAACCTTACAGAAGGAAATGTAAGAATGTGAGAACAAATTGTATATTTATTGTTGAGCAGTTAATGGTATACTGTAGTGTGAGAAGATCTGAATGCAAAGAATAATCAGAAGTATGAATGATCTTTTACAGCATGCATATTGCTAATCAGACAAGCAGTTATGAGAAATTTAATAGAACTGTTTTTTCCAACAATTTAGGTAACGATATTCAAAACATGGAAGGGTACGAAATTCTCAGGAAACCAGCTTTTTGTGCAGTTTAAGAAGAGATAGTCTAGATGTGTTTCTCAAAAGTAAATTAACAATAAAAAAATGACTGCATGAATTTCAAATAATTTGCGTGTATTAAAAAAACACTCAATGAAGAGCTCTGGGTGGGTTGAACCTGTTGTCCTAGACCAGCTAAGTCATATTGTAATACACTCCCTGAACACTTGAATTTGCCCTTAATCCCACTAGCCCGAACAACTCTCAATTACCAATCCCACTTTTGGGGAATTTTAACAGCCAGCGTTACCAATGCTGCAGGTAAAATCTTGTCACTGTAGCTACCATAACAAGCGGTTGGCAGTGCTGACACAGGTGTGCGCTGACACCCCCATTTTGTCAGTTGCTTTTTATTTGCACTGCTGGAAGGTTGTTTCCTTCTGCAGTGCTAGGTTTTAATCCTGTTGCCTGACTTCTCTTTGTATTCTGAACTTCTGGTGAAGACCTGGATTGTATTTACCAGTTTTTTCTCCTGGATATCTTCGATGTGGAACATCTGTTGGAATTGGACTCGCTGGTTCCCGGTCTTGATTGGTCATCATGGACTCTTTCACCTTCTACTACCATGCCTTCAGCTTCGACGTCATCCTCGACTGCCCCTACGACTGTGGATGCTGGAGCTCATCGCTGCTACTTCCTGCCAGAGACGGATGAGTACCTTGAGACACGATAGACATTTTGTCAGGTACGTAGGAAGGTTAAGTGTGATGTGCAGACTCATTGCGATGAATGTTCCCATTGGAAGGCACAAGAGATGGAGGATTACATTTGTCATCACAAGTCTTTGGCTAGTAAGGGCGGCAAACGTCGGTCAGATTCTTGTTGCCTCAAGTGTCTCAGGCTTCTGCTACAGATCAGTTGATGGATTTAGCGAGTTCAGAGGTAGTCAAACAGATAGAGGATAGGATTGCAAGTAGTATGGAAAATTTAATAGCTCGTCTTTTTCAACATTTCTCAGATAGGGATAGTAGTAGTATTAAGATGTCTAATCCTTCTTCCTTTTCAGCTCCCCATCCTGTTCCAGAACCAGCCCTAACGGGTGCTGAGGGTAATGGCAGAACCGCAAGCCTCCGAGTGGGTAGGGTCTGCCAGCCCCCTCGGCGCTGAGCAGGCAGTGATGGATTCCCCCCACCCCAAACCCCCTTGTAGTATTGATAAGTTAGTATACCTTAGTTTTACCAGACCTCTGATCTGATTAACAGCTCTCCTAGGGCTGGCCCGAAGGATTAGACTTATTTTACGTGGCTAAGAACCAATTGGTTACCTAGCAACAGGACCTACAGCTTATTGTGGAATCCAAACCACATTATACCGAGAAATGAATTTCTATCACCAGAAATAAATTCCTCTAATTTCTTCATTAGCCAGCCAGAGATTCAAACTTGGGCCTAGCGGATGCTAGCCGACAACTCTGTAGTATTGATAAATTTAATGCTCATAATGTTAGTCAGGATCAAGATCTAGGTGTGACAAAGGAGGATAGGTCTGGGTTAGGTAGTGAGGAGAAGGTATTAAGGGTGCAGAGTCGTTCTCCTGGACGGGGTCCGGTTTCGGGTTCGAGTGGTTTTTGTGCTCTGGCAAGAGTTTTGCCTTCATCAGTTCTTTTCAGTCTGGCTCAGTCTCAAGTGAATGTTTCAGTTCCGGTGGTGCAGAATCCTTCTGGACTAGCTCCTACCTCACTTCCGACTGTTTCTGAATGGTCTACTGTAGTTTGCCCCTTCTCTGTGTTTTCTATTCCTCCATTTAGTAAGGCGGATTCTGGTGTGTCCTTTCGGCTTCTAAAAGTAGTTTGTGAGACCTGCAATTGGATGTGGCAGAATATAAGGCGGATATGCTGGGTCTTTCTGCGGGTACAGACCTATGGTGAGAGGTTATTTTTTTGAATGGTTTCTCTAACATTAAAGGGTATGTGACACAGTAGTGTCCAGAATTCATGTCGGATATGTTTCAGGATTATCGAGGGGGTGCGGATTCAGTGTACCTTCTGTCCTTTCGTGCTAAGTTTTCTTCTGGGTTATCTGTTGCTACATCTCCTGCTCCCACATTCTCTGTTGCTCCATTTTCAGTCTCCTCTTCAGTCTTGTCTTCTTCTGCTTCGGTCTTTCCTGCGGCTTCCGCGCCTTTCGTTTTTCCTCCTTCTCTCGACTCTTGGCTTTTCCTCTTCTCAGGTAACCTTTTTTAGGTGTCTGCTATCCCTCTGTCTTCCACCTTTCCTTCCTCAGTACAGTCAGGTTATCTGTTGCTTCATCTCCTGCTCCCACATTCTCTGCTGCTGCTTTTTTTTTTTCAGTCTCCTCTTCGGCCTCTTCTTCTTCTGCTCCGGTCTTTCCTGTGGCTTCCACATCTTCCGTTTTCCCTCCTTCTTCAACTTTGGTTTTCCTCCTCTCAGGTAACTTTTTTTTTTATGCATCTGCTATTCCTCTGCCTCCCGCCTTTCCTTCCTCAGTACAGTCTTCTCGGTAGGAGGAGCTTCCGGACAGGTGAAGACGCAGTTTCGGCAGAATTTGGCCGCAAGCGTTTCATGTTCCATCCTTTCGGGTATGCGCAACCCCTTGCTTCTGCTTCTAGCGGCTGTTCCAGTAGTATCAGGTATTTCACAGGGTTTGCCTGTCACTTCCAGTTCGGGTTTGTGCTCCGCGGTCTTGGCAGGGCTTGCGGTACCTTCTTCAAGCGGTCCGCGGTTTTTCATTGCCTCTATCCTGTATGGAATATGGATATTAATTAGACAGTAGTTAATTGAGTGGATTATATTAATAAATTAATTGCAATACACTCCCTGAACACCTGAATTAGCCCTGGTCACTGACCAGCCCGAACTACATCCCCATAATTTCTTTACCCACTAAGTGGGTAATTAACTGTCAGCGTTACCAATGCTTACAGGAAAATCTTGTCAAATGAGTTACCTGAAGTACCATTGGCAACGCTGTTGCAAGTCCCAGCCGAGTGAGGCCGAGATCCCCAATTGCTTTTTGTTCGCCATGCTGCTTGGATGTTTCCTGCATCAGGCGAACTTTTTGGTCTTTAGCCCGACCCCCATATAAATATTTTTGGTTTTTTGATAACGACTTGGACCGTATTTTTGCTCTTTCTCCTGGATTGTACTATTTTGGACTTGGAAATGGATAAATTAGACAGGAAGACACCTCCATCGGGTAGCGCCACTACTTCCACTTCTGCCACAGCCGTTACGACCGAGCTTTCTACTGCTGGGGATGCTGCAGCTCATCAGTCATGCACAGCCTGCAAGGGTAGGATGAGTGCCCTCAAGCATGACAGACATTCTCTTTGCATAGCAAGTAGAAAGGTTCAGCGTAATGTCACTCTGAGATGTGACGAATATAGGTCATGGTCGGTAGAGCAAATGGAGGACTATATAAAGCATAGGAAATCTTTAGCTTCCAAGAGTAAGCGTAGGTCAGAACCAGCAGTAGAGGCACAGGTTTTTGATAAGGAAGCTGTAGAATCTGAATTATTCAGAAAATTAGAGGATAAATTATCAGCTAGCATGTCTAGCTTATTTTCTAGCTTCTTGACAAAATTAACTGAAGTGAAGGATCAGAATAGTAGTTCTAGGGAAATAGAATCTAATCATTCTCTTTCAGCTCCCCTGCCTGTTCCAAAACCAGCCCTAACGGGTGCCGGGGGTCATGGAGAACAGCAAACCTTGAAGGTAGAATCTGCCGGCCCCCCGTCGCGGAGCAGGCAGTGTTAGCAGCAGATTTCCCCCTTCCCTCTAAAAGCGTAAGTTCAAAGGTGAATTTAGAATTAGGCTTGACTCAGACAAGTAGGGATAGCGCTTTAGGAAGTAGTCAGGAGGAGAAGTTGAAGGTGCAGTCTTCTTCGGGTTCAGGTGTGATTAAGGTTTCGGCATCTTTGTTAGATCGAGTGGTGGTTTTATTTCTGGCGGCAGGCTCTCTGCTAGATCCGTGGAGGATGGTTCAGATTTGGTTGCTAGTTTATTGGGTTCAGAAATTTTGGAGAATACCCATTCTTCTTAGAAGGTTCCTTTGCCTTCAGGGGACAAACTTCTTTCGTCTTGCGGCGATGGTAATTCTGTCGATCGGGTTCTAAATATTGCAGAATATAATGCTGATTTATTGGGTCTCTCTAAGGGTTACAGGTCATTAGTTAGACATTGTTTTAATTTTGGGTTTTCTAATATCTATGATCATGTCTTAAAGAATGTTTTAATTTTGGGTTTTCTAATCATCTTATGATGATGTCAAGATTATTAAAGACAGAATCAGTCTATTTTCTTTCCTTAAAATCTGATCTTCTGTGACTTCAGAGTTTTCCCTTTCCCCCATTGCTTCCAAACCTTCTTCCATTGCTCTTTCTCACCTTTTTCAGACCACTCTTCGGGGAACTCTTCAGGTTTTTTGGTTGCTTATCCGATTTCATAGCTTTTAGCGGACTTGTCTTCTGTGCCATCTTCGGCGAATCCCGTAGTTTCTCAGGCTTCTGATCTAGTTGCTGTGGCAGTTGGCGGTGCACCTGCCCCAGTGTTCAATGTTTCAGTACTGATAGTTTCCACAGTAACTCCGTTAGCTAGGATGGCTGGTAATTTGTCTTCCTCTGTTACCATGGGTTCGGTACCTCATAACTTCCCCTTCGAAACTCCTTTGAGTTCCGGTCCAGTTGGTACGTTCTCCACCTGTCCAACATCGTCGTCAGGGGCTCTGGTGGTTACTCCGAGTGTGGCTTCTTCCGTCTTCCCTCCTTCGGTTTCTTCTTTCTCAACTTTATCTGCAGGTTTCTCTGTTCCTCCAGCTAAGGCGGGCAATGTAGGTTTGGGGTTGATTCCGGGTCATCAAGGACTTTTTCCCCTTTCTTCCTTATCCAGCAGATCTTCTGTTCCGGATTCCCATTTTCATGCAGCTCTGATGCATCCGGGTTTGCGTGGTTCGGGTGTTGCGGCCTCTTCGCTCTCAGGAGTGGGTGTTGTCTGTCCAGGTGTGGCCGGCCCAGGTGTTGTGTCATTGTCGTTGGAGGGTGCAGGGTTTGCGCAACCTATTTCGGTTGCCTCCAGCATGTTCGCTACTGATTCTTCAGGTGTGCGTCTCGCGCACCCAGGTGTATTTTGTTCCGGAGGAGCCTACACAACCAAATCAAGCAATGTTCGAGTCACTATATGTGACAAAACCAATAGTTGCTCATTCATCAAAGAATCTAGTCTGGTTTGGCCGTGTCAAGGCAGACGATAGGTTAGAGGCTTTGATAGGGTCAGTTAGGCAGGATTCAACCCAGCTTCCTATTCAGAAGGGGTTTTATAGGGTTGCGGGTAACCCTTCTGCGGGTGTCAGGTTCTTCTTAACGAATTGGTAGAGGCTCTTTTATCTCAGGTTCCGTCTTTGAATCGCCTGGTATCTGTTACTGCTAGAGAGGCTTGTATCTTAGAGGACACTTTCAAAGAATCCAGTCTGGAGGCCTTGTCCCAGGCTCTGTCTGGATGTTGTCTGGATTGATGGGGTTCCTTTAAGCAGGATGGGTATACTCCTTTGGATCCGACCTTATTTGATAACCTCATCACTTTGGTGTCGATGGGTTTGGCTTACCAGGCGAACATTTTTGCAGGCTGTACGACGTTGTTTGGGAAGAAGAAGAGGGATTTCTTTTTGATTCATCTGCCTCCCCATTGTCTGGATATCCACAAGAGGGTTCTGTTGAGGGCTCCCTTTGCGCTCAGCAACAGTCTGTTTAGGGAGGAAGATGTTTCTGCCATGGTGTACTTTGTTTCTTCAACATCGGCAGTTGAGTCGCAGCAGGCCATGATGTGAGTAGCAGCTCAGAGTGCCAGATCACCTAAGGGGTCCAGAATGACATTGCCGGCTAAGTGTCCGCATTCCAAATCTCTGGTAAGATCTCCGAAGAAGGTCCACTTTTCCTCCAAAAGTCCTGCTTCTGCCTCGGATCCAAAACCCTCTGCTTACAAGAAGGGTTTTTGGAAATAGGAGACGTTCCCTTCGCCTGCACCTGTAGGAGGTTGCCTTGCTCCTTTCTGGAACATCTGGAAGAAGTGAGGCACAGAGAGTTGGGTAGTGGAGGTGTTAAGGAAAGGGTACAGTCCCCTTTCACTCTCATCCTCCTCTACCCAGCTCACCGGTTCATCTTCCCAGTTACAGTAAACCCCCCATATTCGTGGGGGCTGTGTACCGCACCCCCCTGCAAATAGCTAAAATCCGCGAATACTTAAAACCCCTCTAAAAATACTTGGAACTGCTTATTTTGATAGTTGAAACACAAGAAAAACTCTCTAAAAATGCTTATACCTGAGTATTTTAATAGTTTTATCACAAAAAGTGCATTTAGTCATGAAATTGATATGAAAACACAGTAATTAATGAATATTTCTCAGTGAAAAATACAGGAAGGGCGAATTTTCCGGAGAATAATGGGTGATACATTCCACAGAAGGGTACAGAGTCGTGAGTCATGAATCGTGAGAACCGTTCGGGGTTTACTGTTATTCCCATCCTCCATCAGGGGGATAGCTTTGGCAGCAGAAATCCAAGCCCTTTTAGAGAAGGGAGCATTAGAGCCTGCTCCCCCTTCTCCGGGGTTTTACAGCCAGATCTTTGTGGCCCCAAAAGTGGGAGGATCTTGGAGACCCATTATAGATCTCTCGGGTCTCAACCAGTTGGTCGTCTTGACGAAGTTTCATATTGAAACTTGACAGTCGGTGCTGCGGTCAGTTCGGAGAGACGATTGGACGATTTCAGTGGTCCTCAAAGATGCATATCTCCAGGTTCCAATTCATCAGGAATCTCAGAAGTTCCTTTGTTTCTCAGGTCCAACTGGAACATTCCAGTTCAAAGTCCTCTGCTTCGGTCTGACCACAGCACCTCAGGTATTCACGAGGGTAATGTCTCCTGTTTCAGGCATAATGCATTGTCAGGGTTTCCGGATGAGGAGATATCTTGACGATTGGTTGGTTCAGGCTTCGTCAGTAGACGAGGTGCTGCAGGCAAGGGATTTCTTATTGAACCTCTGTCAAGAGTTAGGAATTCGGATCAATTTAGACAAGAGCTCACTAATGCCAGCACAAGTAAAGACATATTTGGGGATGACGATTCAGACGCGTCTTTTGAGGGCTTTCCCGACAGAGGAGTGGGTTCTGGTGATTCTAAGCCAACTGGAGGTATTCCTGTCGGACAGAGCTCAATCTTTGAGCCTGTGGAAAAGCTTGCTGGGCCGAATGTCCTCCCTCTCACTTCTAGTTCCAGGGTCTCATCTCCGGATGCTTTCTCTGCAGGTGTGTCTCAGGAATCACTGGGACTTTCGGGAAGAGAACGCGTTCATAGTCTGGGACGATTCTTGCCTGAAGGATCTTCGGTGGTGGTCGGAAGAACATCATCTGACCAGTGTAAGATTGGATTCCCCTCTTCCAGATGTTCATCTGTACACAGATGCCTCAGATCAGGGTTGGGGTGCAACCCTGGAGGAATCTCAGGCTCAGGGCCTTTGGAGGGATCTGGATCAGGAGGAGTCCATAAACTGCAGAGGGTTAAGAGCGGTAGAGGAGGCTCTAAAGCTGCTTCTCAGAGCAGGTAAGCAATAAGACAGTAGCATTGTTTTGCGACAATGTTACTGCAGTGTCATATCTCAAGAAGGAGCGGGGAAAGAGATCACAGCATTAAACGGCATAGCACAGAGAGTTCTCCGTTGGTGCGAGGACCGCAGAGTTTCTCCCATTCCCCAGTCCGTGTCAGGGAAACTCAATGTATTGGCGGACACTCTGAGTCATTCGCAGGAAATTCTTGGGGGAGAATGGACTCTAGTTCAGGAGGTGCAACTTCTGTTGAAGAGATGGCCAGCAATGATAGACCTCTTCCCACCAGGTTGAATTTTCGTCTCCCAGTCTACTTCTCCCCAGTAGCGGACCCCATGTCCTGTGGGGCAGATGCAGTGCTACACTCCTGGGACAACATGCAAGTGTATGCATTCCCTCTGTTCGGGATGCTCAAGGAAGTGCTGGCAAAGCTCAGAAACTGCGACAAGACGCAGATGACTTTGGTATGCCCCTTATGGCCCCAAAGACCTTGGTTTCCGGACCTTTTTGACTTATTGACGGAAGTCCCGTATTCCTCCCAGAGAGGAAAGATCTTCTCAGACAGCTGCATTTTCATTACTTCCATCGGAACCTCTGCATGCTGAAGCTAGCTGTGTGGAGACTGTCCAGCGAGCGGCCTGTCATTCAGAGCTCTCTAAGGCAGTGGCTCAACAACCGTCTTTCTGTCTGAGAAGTTCAACTAGAAAACTGTACCAGGCCAGGTGGGCGATGTACCATAGTTGGTGCCGGAAATAGGGGCCTAGTATTTCACGTCCGTCAGTGGTGAAGGTAGCAGACTTCCTCCTGTTCCTGAGAAAGGAAAAGAGATTATCCTATTCTAAGATTGCTGGTTATAGGTTGATGCTCAGTAGCACATTCTGATTTCATCTCCTGGAGCTTTCGACAAGCAGAATTTTACATGATCTTCTTGGGTCTTTTAAAATAGAACGTCCATTTCTTCCACTTCAGGCCCCCTCGTGGGATTTAGCGGCTGTGTTAGGTTTCTCAAGATCTGCAGCATTCGAACTTTTAGAGTCACTGTCCCTAAGGCAATTAACTAAGAAGGTATTATTTTTAGTTGCACTAGCTACAGCCAAAAGAATTGGAGAAATTTGGGCGGTGTCGAGGACGGTATCCTTTTCGGGGAAAGATATTTTTCATTCCTACCTGCCGGAATTCGTTGCGAAATCCAACTCAGAAACGAATCCTCTTCCTGGAGCGTTCAAGGTTGCGTCCTTGGAAGATTTCATAAGAGGCAACACTTCCGAAATCCTGCTATGTCCGGTTAGGATTCTGAAAGTTATTTGTCTCATACCAAAAACTGTTGCCTCGCCCGAGAACATTATTCGTTTCCCCTAATTATCCATCGCGTTCTATTTCTAAGAATGCGATTAGTTTCTTCCTACAAGAGGTTATTCAGCAAGCATCAGAGGGTCCTTCATCGCTTTCGGAGGCTTCGAGTTCCTTTTTGCGCCCAAGGGCACATAGTATTAGGGAGTGGCGACATCTTCGGCCTTCCTTAGGAATTTTTTGGTGTCAGCGATCTTGGAGGCAGCCACTTGAAAGTCGGTGTTGGTTTTCACGACTTTCTACCTCAGAGACATTCAGTTTTCTTCGGAGAAGGGTTACTCGCTGGGTCCTCTTGTGGCTGCCAACTTGATTTTATAATTATGTAGTAATGTCGGGGGGGGGGGGGGACTTTAGGTAATGAATGTAGTCTAAGGAACTTAAGGAACTTAGGATTTTGTGTTGGTCAGGATTCATGGTGAGAGTATTAAGTTTGGCGTTAGTATTGTGAAGTTAGGCAGATCCAGTGGACAGGTTCGGTTTCTTCAACCTCTTCTGCACAGACATCGGCGGCAACGGGTGGCGAAGAACTCGAAGATACTGCACACTCAACTTCTCCATACATGAGAGGCTACAATAGCCACATGGGAGGTTCATCGTACTCCTCCGTACATGAGAGGCTATGAATAGCCACATGGTAGGTTCATCGTTCTCCACTATACATGGGGGGCTCTGATTAGCCACATGGGAGATTTATCTTTGAATACCACATGGGAGGTAGCTTGACTCAGACAGTACCTAGACATGAGACTGACGTCGGGGGTACTCTTTCTACAGGCATCCTCACCTGCCGAGTGGAATAACCAGGTGAGGATACATTCATTTATACAGAGTAGGAGAATAATGAGCTACCTGCTTTCCCTTTTGGCAGGTCGGACTGGATTAGATTGATCCCACCTCCTTTAAAATTTTGTTAATCGGGCTAATTCAGGTGTTCAGGGAGTGTATTGCAATATGAAGTTTTCATTATAAAACTAATATTGTAATACCTGAACACCTGAATGATTCTCACCCTCCTCCCCACTTCAATTTGAATAGTGAATAACTCAATTGGGGATCTCGGCCTCACTCGGCTGGGACTTGCAGCAGCGTTGCCAACAGTACTTCTGGTAATTCATTTGACAAAATTTTCCTGTAAGCATTGGTAATGCTGACAGTTAATTACCCACTTAGTGGGTAAAGAAATGGGGATGTAGTTTGGGCTGGTCAGTGACCAGGGCTAATTCAGGTGTTCAGTTAAGTATTACAATATTAGTTTTATTAAGAAAACTTCATGGTACCACATCTCCAGCTGTGAATGCTAACATTCTGTGGTTACCACTTTTAAAAATCTCCATCTTTGCTGCTTATAGGACATTCCTTATGTGCCCATCAGAAGCCTTTGTCCTCTGCTAATCTGGATTGAATGCTCTTCAAGAAATCAAAATATATGTCTTATAGGTGGGTATTCTAACTTGAAAATGATTTTTTCAGTAGGAATTCAGTTGTGTAGATTGGGACACAGTTCCTACTGAGATGGTATTCAGTCTGATTTTAGAATACTTACCAGATCTAGCCAGCTTACTGTTTGTATTCTTTTTGAAACATTGTAACTATTTGTCTTTGTGCCTGATTTTGATAGGTAATCGTCTTTAGTGTAGGAGGTGATATTTAAGCATGTTACTGGTGAATAGGCAACTGATAACCAGTAATATATGTCTATGTAAACTACCAATAAAGGACAGCTTAAATTTGTGACAACTTCGCCTTGCAGGGCATCCTTGTCTGGAAGACTTCCAAGTGACATGAATTCTGCTTGATTATGTTAATATCCCAAGGTGGCCATCGTTATATTACTTTGGGAGTTTTGAATCCTGCTTGATTATGTTAATATCCCAAGGTGGCCATCGTTATATTACTTTGGGAGTTTTGCCCTCATAAAAAAAAAAAAATTTTTGAAAGTGTGTAAGTTGCCTTTTACTCCAACTGTATTGTCACTCACCCAAGTATTCATTGCTTATATAACCTCATTCAACTGGATGTACTGTCATTTATATAGCATATGGGCTCTTTTGCATGTAGTAGAATTGGGTTTTAAGTTTTATTTCTTTTCTGTTGTGGTAATGCTTGCTCAGTTCACTGAAACGACGTAAATGTCTGAAGTTTGAGTTGGTTTACATCAAAAACCAACACTCAACCCATTTCTGTTTGTATTGGTTATTGGAATATAAAATTCAGGCCAAAGGCCAAGCTCGAGGACCACACTGAAAATAATGTTGGAAAAATTGTTAGGAGAGGGTGTAAAGTAAGATGGAAATAAGAAAATATGAATGGAGGTATAGTAAAAGAAATGAAAGGGGGTTGCAGTTAGGGGCTGAAGGGATGCTGCAAAGAACCTTAAGTAATGCCTACAGTGCATCATGTGAATTGCACTAATGGCACAACTCCCTTAGGCGGTATACTGTACTGGTTTTGGATGTATTGAGTGAAGGGATTATGAATGAAGATCTAAGGGAATTGTATGATCTGGTGGTTATGGCAGATTGAAAAAGAATTGCACAGAAGGGTAAGAGTGGCAGAAATCTCTTGAATGTGGTGGTATGAAGGTAAATGTAGGTACAAGTGAGATTATGGTGTATGAGACAGAAGAGGCTCAGATTTAAGACATAGAGAATTTCAAATGCGTAGGACCTGCTTCAAGCCAGGATAAAAGTAGCTTGGGGAAAATGGAGGGATTTGGCAAATATATACTAAAAATAAAGATATGACTAGTGATGATATATATTCAGAAGCATGAGCATTAAGCAGGAACAAAAGTTTGACAAACAGAAATGAGGATGTTTAGGTGGATTTTGAGGGTCTAGCTGTATGAGAGGCTGTAAAACAAAGGAATTTGGAGAAGTGCCAGGGTGACAAAGATTACTGAGATGATGGCAGTTGAAATCAAGATGGTATGGACAAGTAGTAAGGATAAGTGAGAAGGAAGGAGGGAAGACGGCTTGGGTGGAACCTTTTAGAGGCAGAAGGTCAAGAGTGATGCAAAGGATTAGATGGGGTGATAGAGTGAAGGAGGATTAGGAGAAGGTTTAGTGGAGGAAGATACTTTCAGTAGAAACAGTTGGAGAAGACACAAGGCAACCAACCCCTTAGCATAGGGATATAGGTAGGGATGAAGATTGTCTGGGTAGGTGAAGTTCTTCAGGTGACTGTCATAGTAACCCACAATGGAAATTCGTTTGGCTCCTATATTGGGCATTTGCATCTTCGTGACCTGTAGTAAGTGTCCAAGACTCTTGCTCCATAATGAGGGTCTGTCTTTTCATGTTTTGTGTGCCATCCTCTTTTGCTCTATTACCAAGTAGGAAGATAAGTAAAGATGAAGGAATTTCATTAATATCAAGTCCTTCTTAGATTGGAGACTTGACTTTGTTATATCAAAGTTGGAATTTGCCACTTGTTTTCTGTCTTTTGACATTATGAATGTAGCATTTGTATATATGAAACGTTAATTATTTAAGATTTGGTTTGTACACTATACCAAAGGAAGAACATTATTTAGGATGAGTCTTACCTGCTGTTAAAGATGGCTTACATCTTTGCACTGGTCAGTTGTGGTCAGCATTCAAAATAGGAAAAATGTTTTGCTGATCTGGATGGAATGTCTAGTTCACTGGTTCTCCAGTGTCTTAGTTCTCGTCAGAATTCTTGCTGTCACAGTGATTGGTGCTGCTTAGCATTCAGGATGTTAGCTAATGCACTGTTTCACAATATTTTGACCTTTTTTTCTTTATTGGATAGGAATGTCTGTAATCAGAAGCAGTAAACATCAGAATATTGAGTTCTGTTGCAACAACTGTTCAAATAGGATTTATTCAGGAGAAATAGACAGGCACTTTGTTTTGTCAGTTGTAGGGGTCAGAAGTGTGACCTTAATCTCTGATGTGAGGAATGCAGGAAGTGGGATAGCCTTCTCTTTTGTTCAGGAAAAGCAGCTGGATAATTTAGAATAAGATATTAGATTTTGGTTTAAGGGTTTAACCAAATTATTTTGAGGTAAAGAAGCAGGTTTCCTCATGGGTTTGCACTTTTTATTTATTTATTTATTTTTTTTTTTGCATTCTCCCAAGAAAAAAGGTTTCATTGGCCATATCAGTAGTCCTAGTTCAGTGCTGCCTTGTGCCAGTAGGAAGCCTCCACTGCCAGGGAAATGGGTCATGTCATAGGGCAAGGTTTTTCTGTGCCCTCTGACGCCTTTCTCTCCTTCAACCTTGATGACCAGTTGTTTCCCTTGATCACCTAAGGGTTGGTTCAGTAAACGCAGGTCAATGCACTAGTATCACCTTCACCACCGTCAGGTTTAGAATTGAACCTAGTGATATAGGAGATAACTATAACTATGATTCCTGTTATTCAAGTTATTGTTAAGCCTTTTTCGAGTCCCAGTCTCACAATCTCGACCTGTTCTTTTCTTATTCTATTTCCTTCCTGCTTGTTTCCTCTTTCTTCTCATAACCTTGTCTGTGTATATTAATGTTAATAGACCTTCCTTTTCTGTCACCTCAGATGTGTCTTGTGGCAGGCACTTCCTTAGATACCAAGCTCACACAGTATTGGAGTACTTTTGAAATGGGAACTGTCAACATCAGGCAACATATCATGTAAGGCAGCAGCTGGTGAGTCAGTGATGTCAAGCTTCGCCGACTCTCTCCTCCCTCTTCCCTCTCAACCGTATCCCGCTATTACATCATCACTCTCTTTGCTTGAGAGGAGTCAAATTCTGCTCTTCAGCTCATTTGTCAGTTCTTATGGAGGCGTTTAAACCTTAAACGCCTATTGGACGTATCATACGTCGACTAAAATTGTCTGTTGGGTGCCGAGTGGACGTACCGTACGTCGACTACAAAAAATTTCAACTTTCGGTCAACTTTGACTCAACCGAAATGGTCGAAAAACGCAAATGTAAGCTAAAACTCTTACATTCTAGTAATATTCAATCATGTACCTTCATTTTGCAACAAATTGGAAGTCTCTAGCACAATATTTCGATTTGTGGTGAATTTTTGAAAAAAACTTTTTTCTTACGCACGGGCGGTAACTCATCCGAAAATTTCATAAATTCTTTCGTCATTTTGTCGTAATTTTTGCACTGCTCTATATTAGCCGTTACATAAAGTTTTATATATGAAAATGTGTGCAATTTCATGTACAATACAGCAAAATACAACCCATGGTTGTAGCTTTTATCAGTTTGGAAATATTTTCATATAAACCACGATAACTGCCAAAATTTCAACCTTCGGTCAACTTTGACTCGACAGAAATGGTAAAAACGCAATTGTAAGCTAAAACTCTTACATTCTAGTAATATTCAATCAATTACCTTCATTTTGCAACCAATTGGAAGTCTCTAGCACAATATTTCGATTTATGGTGAATTTTTAAAAACTTTTTCCTTACATCCGCCAGAAATTCTTTTGTCACGTTGTCGTAATGTTTGCACTGTTTTATATTAGTCGTTACATAAAGTTTTATATATGGAAATGTGCGCAATTTCATTTAGAATACAACAGAAAATAACTCATGGTTGTAGCTTTTATCAGTTTTGAAATATTTTCATATAAATCACGATAACTGCCAAAATTTCAACCTTCGGTCAACTTTAACTCGACCGAAATGGTAAAAACGCAATTATAAGCTAAAACTCTTACATTCTAGTAATATTCAATCATGTACCTTCATTTTGCAACAAACTGGAAGTCTCTAGTACAATATTTCGATTTATGGTGAATTTCTGAAAAAAAAAATTTTTTCCTTACGTCTGCGCGCAGTAACTTGACGAACATCTCAGAAATTCTTTCGTCATGTTGTCGTAATGTTTGTATCATTTTACATTAGTCGTTACAGAAAAATTTTATATATGAAAATGTGCGCAATTTCATGTAGAATACAACAGAAAATAGCTCATGGTTGTAGCTTTTATCAGTTTTGAAATATTTTCACATAAATCACGATAACTGCCAAAATTTCAACCTTCGGTCAACTTTAACTCGACCGAAATGGTCAAAAAATGCAATTGTAAGCTAAAACTCTTACATTCTAGTAGTATTCAATCGTTTAACTTCATTTTGCAATAAATTGGAAGTCTCTAGCACAATATTTCGATTTATGGTGAATTTAAAAAAACATTTTCCTTACGCTGCATGCTGTAACTCGCCAAACATCTCAGAAATTCTTTCATCTCGTTGTCGTAATATTTGCACCATTTTATATTAGTCGTTACATAAAGTTTTATATATGAAAATGTGCGCAATTTCATGTACAATACAACAAAAAATAACTCATGGTTGTAGCTTTTATCAGTTTTGAAATATTTCCATATAAATCACGATAAATAGAAAAAATTCGACTTTCGGTTAACTTTAACTCGACCGAAATGGTCGAAAACTGCAATTGTAAGCTAAAACACTTACAGTCTAGTAATATTCAATCAATTAGCTTCATTTTTCAACAAACGGGAAGTCTCTAGCGCAATATTTCGATTTATGGTGAATTTTTGAAAAAAACATTTTTTACGTCCCACGCGTTAATTCATGCATCATTTTGTGATAATATTTTCTCTGTGTTGCTTTGATTGTTTTAAAATTTGTTATATACCAAAATCATCGCAATTTAGTGTACAATACAACTAAAAAAATTATCTCATTAGCTTTAACCGTGTTGCTTACAGCGATTTGTATACAATTATATACACGTTTTTTTTTTTTTTTGCTGTCATATATTCCAATATTTATATATGATGATGATATTTTTTTCATTTCTGATGGTTGCATACTAAACTTCAGGCAATGAAAAAAAATGAGCCAAAAATGAACTCTTAATCTTAAAAACTATGCGTGCTGTGATTTTTGAAAAACTTTTTTTCCGCTTCGGCGCTAACTCACCGAACGCCGCTGGCATACAGGGGGACATTTTTGTAAATAGGGCTTCGGCGTTATAGGGTTAAGATGGGAGAGTTATCTTTGGTTTTTAGGCAGCTCATAGATGGGTGTTCTTCTCTCTGCCAGCATTTGGTAAAGGATTGAGATGGGAGAGACTCAGTCTTGGCTGTCTTCCAGCGCCTTGTCTCTGGTTAAGATAACAAAAAGGTTAAGGTGCACTTTGAAGAGATTTCTCATTTTATATATGTCTTCCTCCTTTTATGAGGTGTAGACCTGCCTCATATGATACAGGTTATTCCTTGTTCTGAAGACTTTTTCAGATGCAGAGTCTTCGTGTGTTTAGACCCAGTGAATAAACAAGATAAGGTTTTGCGATCTAACTGAAATGAAAAATCTAATGACATCACTTTTCTGAGTCATTGAGATGTTTTCATTTGCTGAACTCTCACTTAGTATTAATGTTTGTTCCTTACGCTAGTTTAAAGATTTTGTATTGTTGTAAGAAAAGGGAGCAACTATACTTATATTTACCTTCTAATGTCACCTTCTCAGAAGTCAAGAGGCAATTTTCAATCTGCCACATGAGCTTCTACTTAATTCTTCCATTTTTAATGTGATTAAGGAAGATGTGTGCAATCAAATAAGTAGTTGAATTTTTTAAACAGCCTTGGAAGCCAGCTGCTAGAGACTAGCTCCTGCACCTGTTTCCAGCCCTCTCAACCTTTTCTTTGAAGCCCCTTCAGTGATTGACATCTGGATACCAGAAGAATAAAGAATTCTTGCAACAGTATAAAAATGGGGTATTGCAACACTCAGATTATGATAAGAGGCTGTCTACAGGCCTTTTGGAATGTCTGGCAAGACTTACAGAACTTTGAGATTATGATAAGAGGCTGTCTACAGGCCTTTTGGAATGTCTGGCAAGACTTACAGAACTTTGGGTGGTGGAAGTAATCAAGGACAGTTATGTTATTCCTTTTCTGGCTCCTCCTCTGTCAATCATACTGATAGCCTTCCCTTCTTACCTTCATCACCAGAAGTTCCTAGTCTTGCAAGTGGAAGTTGAGTCACAGTTAGGGAGGGCATTCAAAGAGCCAGATTTGGAAGCCTCCCCTCTCTTTTACAATCACCTATTTTTTGTTCTGAAAGCATCTGGAGGTTGGAGGCCAACGTTGGACACCTCCAACCTCAAGTTCATTCGGCTGACTCCCTTTTCAATTGGATCATCCAGTACAGTTCCGTTGGTTATTCAGTCGAACAATCTTTCCTTGTCCTGATAAACAGTATTTACGAGAACATTACCTCCCATAGGAGTATGGTGCCCTCTTCTTGGGATCTGGGTTCTACCCTCTTTGGATGTCTGGCAAGTCCTATTCATCTCTTACAGAGGGATTCTGGGAGCCGCCAAGGACCTTTTGCCTCATCTGGCCCAGCATTTGGGCATTCTTTTCAACCGCCAAAAGTTATCACTAGTTCCGATGCAGCCAACTGTCTGTCTTGGGAATGAAGATACTCTCAGTTTTGTGTTGTTCCCTCAGAGAAACAAGTGTGCAATTCCTTTTCACTTCTAAGAGGACTTCAGCATTTAGAGCAGCTTGCAGCAAAGCATTGGCTTTCACTTCTAGGTTGTATGGCCTCTCTGGAAAAGTTTGTCAGCCTGGCCAGGCTCAGAATGAGACCCATTCAGTTTTACCTGATTGATTGAAACATGTGGCACAGGAAGTCTCTAACTGACTTGATTGTCAACAGACAAAATGAGCCTTTATAAACAGCCTCTTTAAAGTACTTGACTATGAAAGTCTCTTCTTGGTAGCTCTGGCAACTGCAAAAAGAGTATTTGAATTACAAGTGTTTTCACGGAACGTTGGCTTTTGCAATGGAGACCATTCAATCATTCCCACCCTTGTTGGAAGCTAAGAATGCTTATGGAAAATTCCTTCCTAGTGTGTCAAGATACCAGACTTGACCTCATGAATGGGTAATGATGATGCACTTTAATGCCCTGTACTAGCAGTTAGAATTTATGTAGGGGTGATGTTAATCATTTATTTTGATAGGCTAAGAGACTGCATACTCCTATGTCTAAGAATCCTGTGTCTTGTTTTTGTTTGATGTTTAGTTAAATTACTGTAACTCATGTACAAGCAGTAATTGCGTCATTTAGGTTTTTTAAGAATTATCTTCAGAGGATGTAGTTTTTGCAGCTCAGTGGAGGTGTAATTCCATTTTTGCAGATCATTACATGCAAGATGTAGAGACTTTGTTCAAGCATTGTAAAGCCCTAGTCAACTAGTTGCAGCAGATACAGTTCCTGAGCCAAAAGAAAGAGCACCCTTTTCTTCTCTTTCCTTACTGTTGAAAATCCCAGTTTCCAGTTTTAGGGAGTATGAAAGTACGTTGTATGCACAGAAGTATACTTTTATATGTATAAGTATTCTTTTTACCTTTGAACTGTCATTTGTTGGGCTTATCAAACCTAGGCATATGGGTCCAATAACACCCCTTCTGATGAGGCAGCTTCATCCATAAGGCTACTCCGACCTTGTTGTATGTGTGAGCCTTACTCCTGTGATTGATCCACTTGCTAGTGGTTGTAAAGTCAGGGGAGGATCCCAGATTAGGTAAGAATGTTTTGGGTTTCATATAAGTTTGCTTGGCTGAGTGGATGTTGCCTAGCTTTCCTTCTCTATGTGGGAGTCAGCTGTCTTTAGTAGTAGGTAAGATTCATTCCAAACTATATAAATTTGCTTAAAATTTATTATTTGAATACTAACCTACTGTTGAAGTACAACCTGCCCAGCCTCCCCACATCTGAGTTGTTTGTCAAGAAGAATCTTGACAAGAACTCAAACATTCAAAATTCACCTAGTGGAGAACTGGTGAACTAGACAGTCCATCCAGGTCAGCAAAGCATTCTCTTTTGAATGCCTGACGAACGCGAAGATGTAAGCCATCTTTAACAGTAGGTAAGCATCCATTAATAAGTACTATTACAAAAATTTATATATTAGCCACATGGCACTTACAGTTCTATGATTGATTTGTTGATTTTTCTGAGATAGTACATCATCCAAACCTGATTGATATTGACATTTGTAAGTAAGTTACAGCATTCAAAATTAATACAATATTAAATTTTTTTTAACATACCCTTCTATACTTACAATATTGTTGAGATGTGAAAGGAATTTTAAAACTAACTAATATTATGTAATTATTTTTATTTTCAAAATTTAAATAAAGCTTTTTTTTTTTTTTTTTTTACAAAATTTAACTATGACAGAAATTTTATTTTTCAGGTTCTTCATATTAAGGTACTGGTACATATTTCATGTATGAAAAATGCATTCCTAGATATGGAGATCTCTAAAAACTACTAACAAAAAATTTATAGAAAACAGAACTACAGCGTCACTCATCCGAAGAGAAGCAAGATAATTTTGTAACTGGTTTGAATTCACCTAATTCCTAACAATACAGTACTGTAATACTTGATATTTCAAATGCATAAGTCCCTTTAAACTTAAAATTCTCTATTTAATAAAGTAATATTCTCTACTTGATAATGTAATACACAGTGCCTCTTGTTAATTAATAAAATACTATAATTCTGGGAATTTCAAAAGAATAAAACCAAAGTAATGATGTGTATGTCTGATAATCCTTCTAGGAGACAAAATGTGCTGAGTCACCACCCTGAAAAAAAAATTTTCATTAAAAAAGGCAAAATAAAATTTTTTTTTTTTTTTTAGTATAAAAAACACAAAATTTTTTATTTTTATTTTTTCTAGGTATACATATCACATCGTTTCATATATGGAGTATCCTGTGCATGCACAGAACAGCCATGTCATACTGACTAAACAAGGGTGGTATGGAGATGGAGGAGAGGAGATCCCCATTCTCATTCAACCAACGTTACCCATTGTCTTTTCAAGTAATATTCAGGAAAAAATGAAGTGGGATATATTCAATATGAAGGGCTGGTGTATACTTTGGAAAAATGTACATTTCTTAAAAAATTTGGCATTTATTCCTATTAGGATACAAAAATTATGCCTTCCATATATGGAGACTTACAAGGGAGGTAGCACCCACAGGTATGGCTGAGCATGGTTGCAAGCGAAGCAAGAGTGTCACATTGTTGAATGCACCGAGGGCACTGGGACTGCCTTGCTGGCACCAACCCAGAGAGCAGGGTGGTGTTTCCATCTATCCCTGCTCCACATGTTATGGACTGAAATCACTTTGGACTAATCCTGAAGAACTCAGTCTCCCCCAAAAAAGCAGGAAACCAACAGTTGGCCACTGCCTTTGTCATGGAAAGGAGTGAAAACAGTGAGGAAGATGTTTGCAAGATCCACTGAAGACAAAGGCACTTCCTGATCCTTACAGGGTGTTAACCTTCTCCAAACATCAAACAGTAGCTGCAAGTATGGAACAAGCCCAGAAAGCACCTCTGGAGCATGCCCAAAGGTCAACTCCTTATACAAGACCAAGGGTGGGAACAAAGTCATAGTTGCCTCCCTAAGATATTTCTCTCATGATGAATGAAGAAATCTAGAAAAACAGGACTGTTCAGTCCCATCCAATCCTTGGAGGCCATGCTGCTCCTCCCTCAACCAAAGGAGACTCCACATTCCAAACTCCATACAACACAAGGCCTCCCATTGGAGAAGGTATGAGCTGTAGTGGAGTTACTGTCAGACCCGATTCCCACTTAAACACTCTACCCTCTTGTGAGGTGCTTGGTAAAACCAAGAAAGGAGAAGAACAAGCCTTACTCCTCAAATTCCCTTATCCACCAAATGGCTACCCACTCTCTCAAGAGGTGGAAGAGCTCAAAGAACTCACCCTGGAGAGGAGTTGCTCAGACCACACAAGCTCCTGAGAGGGTGAAAGTTTTGAGCACAGAAACAATGCAGAAGGCAAACCTTCTATGGTACCCACACAAAACTGATCTACAGACTGGGTGTGTACAACTCGCAAATGGGCTGTGTGAACCCCACGCTGACTGGGTCACACAAGCCTCTCTTTGTGCAACCCTCAGGAGTTGCAGTAAGAGTACCTCTGCTCACCTGTCTGCGTGATATCCAACCATGGATGGATTGCAAGAGCAATACCTCATTGCCAGTGGTAAAACCTGATCCGCTGACCAGGTACACAACTGAAGTATGGGCACTGCAAACCCCCTGTCAGTGCAACTCAGAACAGCCTTGGCTCGATGTCAGACCAAGAGCCCACTGAGAGACGAGTTTGGAGCAGACTCTGAGTCTAAGCAGGCTAGCACCATGGTGCCTACCCTACCTGGGAACAGCTGATCACCACTGGTGACTGTTAACCTCCATCCTCTCCAAGGAAACGGAGTGCGAAAGAAGCCTATCAAGACTAATAACACAAGGAGTAAACTTTCCCAATCTTGATGCCCACCTGTACAGAGAAAGAAAGCAGGTTCAAGATAAAAAGGTCAACAACAACAGAAGATGAATGCAGAGAAGAGGAGCACCAATGGCTCACCTACCCTACCTTCTGCTGGGCTGGTCTATTCCGGGACCGTAGACTGAATCACAACCATTGAAGGGAGCTCACCAGGAAGGACTAGGGCAACTGAAAAAAAAACTTTTTTCAATGCAGTAGTCCATAAAGCCAAGACCAATTTAATCATAAGTGATTACCCCAGGGAACTGTGTGCCTCACAAACACCTAAAAACTTAATATTATTAGCACATAAGTCAGAGAATGACACACCTGCTGACGGACCCTTCATTAGGATCTGTTACATTCCACATGAAAGTTATTACAAGGTCGACTTCAACTTGAGACATAGTTGGTCTTTTCTGCTCTTCACCAAGACAAGAACCAACAAAAATCACAAAAACTGTGGGAAAAAACATAACACTAGCACTTTCTGGCACAAAAAAAAAGTCACATATGAAAGCACTTAGAATTGATAAATCACGATATTCATGCTAAGGAAACAGCAAACACACGTAAAAATACTGTGCGCAAGAAATATCTGAAATATATCTAAACCAGAAGGACAATGAGTAACTTCAGCTGGTTGAGAACAGGCATCCCCTCTCCCCATCTCCACCTGGTTTAAACCCTTGCTTAGTCAGTACAAGGCCTGTCCAGTGCATGTGTGGAAAGATACTCCAGCTAGGAAAGGTGTAGTATTCGTATCCCCATAGGAACAAAATGCCAATAGAACATATCTATAACAAACCTATGTTACTCTGAGATGATGTGTTTGCCTGATAACAACAAAAATGTTTAATAAAAATTAGCATTTGCAATCGGATCTTCCCATATTACACCACCCACTGTATACTAGTTATGCAGTTTATTCTAAATGGTGTCTGTCTTTGCAGTTTGACACCAGAGTTTTCTAGTTTTATTACATTTGTGAAAAAATTATGTAATCTTCTTGGGCATATAACTGTTATCAATTTAACCAGACCATGGAGATAGACTTCATTCACACACAGTTGTCCCAGAGGATGTCTTAAATCATAAAACTCAACATTTTACCTAATGTACTGAGTTCTTTAATACTGTGACTGGGTAAATTTGAAATTATATAAAGATTCTGGCAAAATCTGATTCCCCAAATTTATTTATTACTGTTGGTTGAAGTTTAACAGTCACATAAAATGTTTTAATACTCAAGCACTGACCTGCATTCTCTGCACACATGGACTGAGTAAGGTACGCTACTCATCCAATCTGAGATTCATTATTCCACAGTTAATAACAGGAATGGTTGCTTTTGATCTGGTCATGGTAGTTGCAGCTTTGCTTGCTATACAGTACAGTATTGGCATCTTGATTTCCCTTTATGCTCCAATGGACAGGGATACAGCATATTTCAATATTACAGTAGGTTCATATGCTGAATTCGTGGAATAAAAACTTAATCTGTTGCACAAAATATTTTGGGAAATGGTTTTGATGGTCGCTACAGTATTTACAGGTATAGTTGCTGAAAATTACATTTCTTTGATACCATATTTTAGATAATTTTAATGGCTAAATTTATAACTTCAAGACCTGCTTTGAAAACAGACACTGCCTGGTGAGAAGAATTGATTTTTTTTTTATTTGGCGATATGGTAGTAAATCCAACACCTGATGGAGGTTTGGGAACATCACCATAAACTCCACAGTGTGGCCCTTTATACTGAATCATTTAATTAGTTCAAACTGGGTGCTAATACTTTCTTCATAAGGCAGCTCACATGTTTCACTTTATATTTTATTTGTAATACCTTATTTGTTTTTTGTTAAATGATCCACTTACAGTATTTATATATACAGGTGTATTTATGAAAATAGGATCTTTCACGTTTCCCACCAAGCCTCTTCGGTTACAAAATGAAAATGTGGTAATTAGTCATGAAGTAAACAAAACAAAAAACTAAACATTTGTTTAGAACTTTAGAACATTAAAAGGAGTTGAAAGGTCAGTATGGCAATCCAACTTTTGTTGTTGCAGATGATTGGTAATCTAGTAAATAAATTTTTAAGAGACTATTTCCAATCTTTGACAATGTCTGAAGCAGATTAACAGACTATTTCCAATCTTTGACAATGCCTGAATCAGTGGATGTTTATTTGGGTGTTGATTGTTTCAAATATCTTGTCACATATGAGAAGTAGGCCTGCCCCGTTCAGCATTGGTGTCTACATTAGGACTGTTGCAAACCAACTTCAATCTAAGCTTGTGCATGAAAGGCAAAGAAACCATAGGCGTATTTGCAGCTTTGTCAAACTAAAAGATAAAATGACCTAAACAGTAATAACCTCAAACATTCGCAAGGTTAGGTTCCAGAACCCGTCGCAGATCAGGAGGAATCGCGAATGTTTGGTACGAGTCACTAAAAATGCTAATAAATGCTTATTTCTAGTTTAAACCCCAAATATGGCCCATATCATGCTCCCAAAGCACTTTAAGAGTTTTTAAAAGTTAGCTTAATACATTACCCTTAAAAAAAATAAAAGTTGATGTATAAATAGAGTACAGTGTCGCCTAATCAATGGTATTTGCAACGCTAGCGCATTTACAGTACAGTATACTAATGTTACCCCTATACTAATCCACTGACTGCCGTTTTCTTTTGCACTCACAGTAAGGTAAAACCAAGTAACAAATGGGACTGTAAACTTAATGACTTTACGTTTTCTTTGTCATTATCAGGAAGGTAAACTAGGTAAACTTCATATGTCACAGTTGTAATATAACAAAGGTACAATAAAATAGAAAAACATTCTGTGCGTAAAAACATTCTGTGATTAGAGGGTACAGGTATTCAATCAATTTAAAATTATGTGAAGACATACAGAGAAATAAGTTGTAAAAATATGTGTGCACGCTAACTACGAGAAAGGAAAAGAGAGAGACTGTAATATCATCCACTTCAATGTTTGTAGAAACGCTGAAGAGCCTGCCCCACTAACCTTTTAACAGCGTTGTGGCAACACATCCCCAAGCCTGGATCATAAAATAAATTGGAAAAATAGTAGTCTGTTATATAAGACCCCTAATATTATTGTAAGCAGAGTGGTGCAAGGAGCCTTAATCCTGTAGTTTCATTCATCTCTCCTGCATCGGATGAGGCTGATTTGCAACAGAATCCTGATGTGGGTACCAATGCTGACCAAAGAGGACCTACTTCCAGTAATCGACAGACATGTACAGCCATCAACATCCTAATTTCCATCTACCTCTTTCGAAGATCATTATGGATTTGAAATCAGCTGTTACAAATATCTGTTCCTGAGTTCAGCAGTTCATCTACAATATAATATAACAAATATTGAATGGCTTCACTAATTTAGTAAGCCCTTGTAGCGGTTTTTCATTAAAGCTTAATTTCTGAAGTTTAAATTAGGGCAATTTCCACACTTTTATTTTATTGCCAGAGAAGCAAAAGTTCCTGTTTTTATAAATATATCTTAATTAACTATTCTCTACAGTTTTAACCATCACAAGTGTTCTGTTTACATAATAGTCTTTCTACTACTTAGCATACTGTGCAACCAATATATCTTAATAACTGTGTCACCAGCAATATACAAGTTAAAAATTACAATACAATAAAACTCATTGATAGTGAGTAACACTAATCAGCGCAATGAAATTGGAATTAAAATGTAAGAACAAAAAGGGTCCAGCTTTCTCCATATATTTTTCTTCGTTGCATGACAACTGAACATTCTGCTTAAACTTTCCAGAAGATAGGGTTGGTAGTAAGTACATGTACTTTGCTCTAGCTCTGTGAAAGCTAAATAAATTAGCTCCGTGGTCTGGTCAAACTACTTAATAATAGTAATACACAATGTTATGATCTTACAATGGGACCTGATCTTACATTTTTGCTATTTAAAGACTGGAGTAATCTCTCTTATCAGAAAAATGACAAATTTTTAATCACTGTATTTTTCATACTAACAAACCTTCCAGTCTTTAAGTATGGGAAAAGTATCTAGTGTAGCTGGATCCGGTTACAATTAGAACAAGGTTTGGTGGCATCAGTGTATCAGCCAACAGGGAGAGAGAGTAGGCAGAGCCTGACCTCTTGTCCCCCTTTGCATACGTCATGAGTCACCAGTTATCTCTCAAACCGTCTTCCAGCATAGACACCAGTTTTCTAAGCACTTCCTGTTCTTTCTACACCTTGGCATTCTGGTTTTTTCATTCTGTTTTTTGTTTGTGTTTTTCTGTGATATATTGTGATTATCTGTGTGTATCTGTATTCAAGAAATGCAAATCCATGGCAATCAACAAAACCCAACAGTATAGAAGGCAGTACTATACTAGTAAAAAAAAAAAAAAAATTTAAGAGAACATCACACACTAAAGTACATTGAAAACATTTTTTACCTTACCATTAATGGGTTCTTTGGGTAATAAGATAAAAACTAAAACTCTGCTATATTAAGTATTCCCAGCAACTACTTGAATAAACCCCACCCAAAAATTGGAACGAAAATGTTCAAACAAACCTCTGAATTCTGATTCACTTGTCTAGATTAGGATAGATTTAAGCCCTTTCTTCACTGCTTCAAGCTCATCAGTGACAAGTGCCTCTCTTATTAAGAATGATGATGAATCAACATCTTGTTCATTTGAAACATATGAAATATCTCTATCTCTTGACATTTCATGACGATTTTCAAAATCACGCAACTTGCTTTGGATACTCTGACTTCTCTGGGCTGTGGATAATAAATAATAAATGATCATTTTACAATAGTTATAACTAATGTAGTGTTGTGTGTTTGTGTGCAGTTTCAATATTAACTGAAATCATTTTAATTAAATATCAGCTGGATTAATACACAACATCAGCACAGTTTATGAATGTTGTTAGAAACCGATTCTGAATCTACTCCTAACTTTTCAACATGGTTAAATTTTTAAGGCCAAGTCATTTGCCTAAGCAAAAATTAGCATTATTAAAAATTTGGGGTATCCTATGACCATATAATCATTTACTTAATAATTAAGTTTAAACTACACTAATGAGTTTTACAGTAAGGGCCAGCTCCCCTTCCCCGACGTCCTCACCTCCCAAACCGAGGACAGCCTAAGAATATCTGTTTACCTGAAGACCAACCACAGCCTTTGTCTTAATGGAGATAGTGGGTGCCTTCAAGACAAGAACATCACCATCAAAGCCTTCACAGAAGAGCTTTAACACACTCTTCTTGGCAAGACACCTCCAAAAACTAAACTGCATTTCCCAAATACTTATAAAAAAATGGATATTCTAACAAGCAGGTTCATAAACAAATAGCAAGACACCCCCAAAAGCTAAACTACATTTCCCAAATAAAAAACAGATATTCTACATTGTCAAAACAGCTGCATCACAACCCAGCTCACCATTCAGAAATCCAACTAAACAAACTAATGTGGTATACTGAGTCAAATGACCAGTCTGGATGTCCAAGCTCTTATGTTGGTATAACCACAATGAAACTGTCATGCTCAAGAAGGAACCATAAAAAACCAAGTGAGAGAGACTCACCATACTAGTATTACAGGGAATACAACAGTGAGGAACACAGAAGCAACTGGAAAAGCCCTTTAGCCAAGGTGCCTAAAGATGCTAAAGATACTCCTAATACAGGAAAAGCCTTACTTAAATACCATTCATGAAGTGTTCCTCCTGCCTACCAAAATTAGGTGGCCTCTTATTCATGGAACATATAATAAACCAGTGCCAGACATAGTGAGAAACAAAATTTCCTGAACAGAACCCACAAAACAATGTCCTGAGCTCTGCAACATCGTATTATCAATAATAACTAGTAACAACTGAAGACAAATGCAAATTCTGACACATGTACATATACTGAAAAAGGACAATCATGTATAACAATTAATCAATCAATATTATTTTAAAGAGTTGTTGGTTTATTTATGGGTGTATTTAAAAAAAAAAAATATATATATATATATATATATTCAAGGGACTGTATTTATTCAACAACAACATACAGTATTGTTGTTGCTTCTCTCAGTCCTGCATGTTTTACTAGCTTCGTGCATCTGCAATTAACCTGCAATAACAGGTAAGGTTTGACATACACTACCACAAGCTAGAGGCTAACATACCCTACAATTGTTTTGCCCAGTCTTGTTACCCGTATGGCTCCACTGTGTGAGTGAGTCAAGTCATACTACACAATACAGACTAAAATGGGTTACCTTTCAATCCATGTCTGCTAGATGCCCTGTGCAAGCTGTGAGGGACAACATCCTGTAAGTTTAAAAATTTGCTTAGAACTGGTCTATTCATAAGTCTCAAATACTGTACATATTGTGCATAAATAAAATTTTTATAAAATACAAAGTGGATAATTAATCAGTACATACAATTCAAGAACATGTTAATTACAATGAAAGTGTTTTAGAAAAAATATACAGTACTAGACAAAAATAAATGTTAGAATAAGATGCGAGTACTTTGACAGTCATATGACAATTTGAGTGTTGCACATATACTATATGCATAAACAAATGACATGCTGTCAAAGTTCAAAAAGAAGAATTGCCCCTTATCAATATTTTCACTTTACAATCATTCGAAACTCAATGGTTGCTGGTCTGATCAGACCGCTGACAAGATATGAATAATGTAGTTAGCATCTACATAAATTGAGACAAGAATGTTGCAGTGAGCTACAAACAATATACATTTAGTCACTGACATAGCAACCAAATTTTCCTTAAGATATTTCTGTTCATAATGAATCATAAAAATAAAATTTTTCCACATACAAATTTATATATCCTCAAATATTTGCAAAGTGACCCAGAATTTTAAAATTTAATGAAAATCCCAATTCAACTTGCATTTACAGTAACTTAGACACTCTTTAAATATATCAAATGCTGTATGTATTTACCATAGGTGTCGATCGATACTGTGGTTCTTGAAATTCCCCTTCAGAGCTAGGGTAACTTGATATCTCTTCAATAATGTCAGAGGGGGCCTGTGACACTGGAGAGAGATATACACTTTCTACTGCACTAGGTGGTACCTGTTTAACTCTACCTCTTGTTTTCACAATCTCAATCTGAAGGCTGAAAAATTAAAGACAAGCTTATTAAAAACCAATTTCAGACTAATGACTGTCCAAATCAGTGTTCACAAACTTATTAGAGAAGTACCTCGAAAGCCATTGATGGCACCTGACGTAATTAGTAAAGCCTTCAGCTATATAATATCAAAATAAAATTATTCTTCTCAACATATTAAGACACTCAAATAATACATGATGTGAAAATTCACTGTTATGCAGTTCAAACAGAAACGTGGATTCTAGGAATAAAACAGTCCATCACTTACCATAACTAGATGTACCAATATGAGCACAATATAAGCTAATTGAGTGTGTTACTATGACTGAAACTGACAATAGACTTTCAAACTGAATATTTACTTTCACAGCCACGAAGTTCAATAAGGAAACTTGTGCAAGGCCAATCCAGGTTAATTACCAATTCACTGTTTAAGCAAGGATGGACAAACTATCCTGAATTATAACATCACGCTATCTTAATATCAGGCAGTTAATAAAGTTTTCTTTCTACTTTTTCCCTTTTAATTGGACTACCATATATATTAAGATAATTTATAAAATATGGGGAAAGTTTGTTCATATTTTAATAACTAATACAGTATATGAAAGAGATTAAATCATACCTGAGTTATACATCTAACTGAAACAGGTTAAAAAATAACTGCAAATGTTATTACACGAGCAGAAATGGAGTTCAATAAAACAAAACATCCCAACTTACAGTTAATGTAGTGTTGTGGTTTCTGCTATATCAATTAAACCATTCTCCCTCCCTTGCTTGATTTATTTTTATACTAATGAAATACTGAATTAAGAGTTCTTGGAAAGGGATAAAACTTTATTATAAACAAAAAATTTTTTGTGAATGTCTATACATAATACAAAGTTGCTAAGATAACATAACTAACGGTAAAAATTTTGTAGTGTTGACAATCTACAAGAGATACCTCCAGCTGCAGTTTAAGTAAAGTTCAAGGGAGAGAAGGTGTCAGTTAAGTATTCACATTATTGCCTTGATGCTCTCTGATACCTTTGCTCCTTGAGAAAATTATTTAATCTGTGTTGTTAAATCTGTGTTGTTAATCTGTGTTGTTAAATCTGTGTTGTTAAAGGAAAAATTTGGCTTTTGTTCATAACTCACTTGGTCTGAATGCAGACGTAAATTTTCAAAGGGTTTTAATCTATACCCTAGAGTGGTTTTCACTATAAAATCTACTATCTGGACGAATCATTTGATATCCCTGACACTCTGAAACACAGCATAAAGTGATGCTGCATACTTACGGTGGTTTTTTCAACTTTTCTTTTCTTTGTCTCTGTCTAGGTCTGAAAGAGAAAAAGGAGTAAAATTTTTTTACCATTGGACATAAACATATTTAAGCAAACCCACTATGGCATATGAAAAATGCTAAATCCATGATTACAAAATTAAAAGTAATAAATATTTACAGTATCTTCATACTCATTAACTGATTACTGATTACAATGCTTACCCTCAGATCCATATTGGGTGAAAATGCTCTAGTGATTATAATGAATATAATGAAAAAAATTATAAAACAGGATATCTGAATGAAATCTGTTGAGATTCAAATACAATATTCATGTATTTCATGTTAAATATGAATACTGTACCTACTTTTAACAATACCAAAGTAGTCGTACAACTCCAAATGCTATGTTAAAAAGTTTAAGGATACTATACATCACATAACGGCCATGCAGATACTATTTCTTCTAGCATGGTCTTCTAGATAGCCTGATTATGGGTAGGTCATCCATTGTACCTAAAGAACATCAAGAAAACTGGGAGAAGCAAAAAGCTACATGTCACCAAACGGTAAAGTTGCAACTAGAACGACCAATATTACATTGCATACCACATAGCAAGGTCAAAGTTACAGCAACATATTCTGAGAAACCACAAACACCAAATTGCAAAATTTGGCGCTGATTGCAACCTCATAATATATGCCAACAGATATGGTCCACAATGTGTCCAGGATAATGGTCTTTAGCCAGTCAGATATAAAATGGCAGTCTCACAAAACACATCTCTGTGGAGCCAAAAGCTCTGCCATTGTTCTCCAGGTGTTGTCTTCAGGATTTTCTAGCATTTCTTACCAATTCATTTTCCATTTGAAAGGCTTTATTTCAGCCCTTTTAAAGCTATTATTGATTAAAGATACAAAAAGGTGAGCTCTACATTCCCAAGTAATGTCTGTCATTAACTGGTGCAGTACAAAGTAATGATTAGTGAACAATTACCAGATTTTCTAAGATGATATCTTTTTGAGTGTTCCTTCATTCAAATATTATCTGAGTATTTTATGTAAAGTTCACACTTTACAGAAAGGAGGTTCCTTTTTCTAACTATGTAAAGCATCATGAACTTGTCAGCACTCTCAAGTGTGTTCCCTTTTGCTTAACTTTTGTTTTCCAATTTTTTCTCTATTAAGTAATGAGCAACTATAAAAAGTTTTACTTATTAACCTCCACTTTGACCTTTTTATATGGGATTTTGTGATACAGCAGTCAAAGTCCACTGTCCTGTACTGCTTTCACCTGCTAGGTGCTGAACTGCACCTAAAGGGACAGTCAGGGCAACTTGATCAAAAGGTTCAGCTACTGAAGGATCTTCCAGCTGGTTTAGAACCATGATTGACTGGTATGGCATCAGGAGCTCTGATCAGCATACTGGGCTCTCTTAGGCAAGGACATTTTACCACTCACACACCTAGTTGTCATTTACTGCTGTCTCCTGGACTATCACTCCTCGCCAGGAATGAGGACCTTTTAAAGGGAAAATCCCTTTTCCGATAAATGAAGTCAGTATTTCATATAAAATATTATGCCCGGTTAGGCACTTAAAGTTTACCTAGATGTCACGACAAACATCCCAGATGGTCCTATTTTCCTACACCTTAGCACAAACAAACCACTATCTCTACATGGGCTGAGATTTTTTTTAGTGGCCCTCATTAAAAAGGCAGACCCTCTTCCCTTTCCTAAGTTGCATGACATCCAAAAGGTGAATACATTCTTAACTTTCTTCATAAATGTTTCCTTCGAAAAAGTCTTTGAATGTATGGAGTGGTTATTCAAGGCAGTATTGCACAATATACTATACTGTATACTGTTCTTCAACCAGTGAAGGCGCAGTAATCCTGCAGCCAGACCTGACTTAATTAGGTAAGTCTCTGTAGAACCACAATGGATAGTACATTTATAGGTTCATGTGTCTCCTGTTCTTTATTGCCAGATTCCAGTGGGTATCTGAAATACAGAAAACAGTTGATAACCTGTGACTTTACCTTGAATAAAAACTTCCTGCAACACTATTGCCATAAGTGGTGGTGGTCATGCTGACATATTGCTGGAAAAGGTGCAATAATCCTGCAGCCAGACATGACAAAATTAGGTAAGTCACCTCCTAACCACAAAGAATAATACATAAATTGGTTTGTGTGCTGTTTCTTTATGGCCAAACCCTATGGGCATCTGGAATAAAGAAAATGGTTAATAACCCGTGACTATTCCTAGGACCAAAAATTAATCTGGGTTGTTGGGATTTATTTGTTAGGAGCTAAGCCATTTCATCATCTGTCAATTTCTTTTGTAAGCTCCTTTGAGGATGAACAGCAGCTACGCTATTAAAAAACAGATTTTGACATCAGAAAAACCTATTTTTGGTAGCAGCTGTGAGTCCTCATACCCACCCACTTTCCCTAACGAAAAGGCATGGGACTGGGGTGAACATTTATTTTGCACAGACATGGCACGTAATGAAATTGGCCACCAATTTATGTTGTCACGTCTGTGCAGGTGAGACAATAGTGAAAGCCGTGGCAGTCATTGTAGGACAGGAGATAGCGCCATCCTGTCCCCAGTCCTTTAGATTCTATCACTGTGCCAACAAGCAACATTCTGGCCGAGACCAACCATAAGAGAATTCTTTGTAATTGGTTGGTCTGTCTTATGGAGCTTTATGGGAACCATGAGAGTGTAACATCCTTGTAGTATTTTATAATCAAACTAAATGGTTTTGTAATATCAGCAGTTCCCCAGTTATCCTTCATATCAGGGTTCTTTCCAGTGTTAAAGGAATACTCACATTCATGCGGATCTACTTCCAGCTGGTATTACTCTGCCCGATAGTGACGTCACAGGTGTTGAGAATTTGTCGTGATGTTTGTATTTTTCCTAAGGGAATACGCAAATTCTTTTTCATAATGGCGAGTTTTGCTAAACATTTTAAAATCTTAAAGATACTGATTTTATACATTTATGGTATTCTGTAGGACAGCTTGCATCCCCTCCTTTTAAGACAATCTAGTGACCAGCCGCAAAAATGTGGACTAGAGTTGCGACCAAGTTAGGAGCCTATGCATGTTAAGCCAGGAACTCTGACCACGGCCATGTTAGCAGATAAGCCCAAGAGCAAGTCCATGCCAGGATGGGGCTACGGCAGTGTCAGAGGCACCAACACTCCCATTAACAGATACAACTGCAAAGTAAGGCCAGACCAGCACAAAGGAAGAGACGTACCAATACCATAAGCCAAACTAACAAAGAAAATCACAACCCATGGCCATACCTGCACCAGGCCACAGGAACCACAGCTGGTCCACACTACCAGACAGAACCATGACCCAAAACCAGACCTACACTATGCCAATGACCATGACAATGGTAAATCCCATACACTATGCACATTTACTAAAAATTGGAAAATTTGTGATATGGTATAGTTAAAAATTTATAATAATAGCATGCAATTCATGGTAATAAACTGTAAACTTAGCAGTTGAAAACATTTCTTGTTTTATAATCTTTTCTATTATCTTTTTCACACAGAAATAATCATTATCAATATTGCAACTTTAATCCTATTAAAGATATTTTACATGAATTATTATTTAACAGGTATGGTATGTGCAAGTTTACTTAATCACTGCAACAAAGGCCAAGAGACATTTATTAACCTGCAACCAACTGACTATGGAGCATTTGTGTTTGCTAAGCCTACAACCATCTTTTCATATTAATGCTCATTTCTGATAATGTATTACTATTGAATTTCATAGGTATAACAACTATAGATTACAGGAATTTGAGTAATTATACAATACTATAATAAGGAAAGTGTGTGATCATTCATTTCTGATAATGTATCTTCATTATCTCATTGAATTTCAAAGGCACAACAACTTTAATCCCACAATGAACCAAATGGCTGTTCACAAAACAGTAAATGATAAGACAAAACAAGATGAATGTCTGTAAATCTATGTAAATAAAATACAAAAGATCCACTGCAAAGACAACAACTCTCTCTGGAGAAACTAAGCTGTATTTACGACGGTACTGTACACTAAAGGATTCAAAATACTGATTGACCAACTTTGGTGAGATAAAGATAATCTGTGCATATTTTTTACCTAAATATGGGTTAAAGATCACTATTGTTACTCTATAACTCTATACATTCTAAGGTATTCTTAGTCCAATTTACCAGCAATGAAGCCACTAGTTGTTAGCAATCAAGCATAAGATAGCCAATGGGCTAGTCATTATGCCTAATTCTTGCAGCCAATTTGAGTGAACAACCATGGTAGATCCTCTAACTTGGTGACTAATTAGGAATGAAAGAATTCTGCCTATCTAACTACATAATATCGAATGTTTCCCAGTGGGAATGATTGAAGTTAACATTTGAGCTTGATATGCAGCAATTAGATACATCTCTTACTAACAGATTTCAAAGAAGTACTTGGTGTTACAGAGCACTGTAATGTTCATGTTTGAGGAAGCATACAATCAAGGTATTATGCATCTCTCTTAAATGCTTTATACTTGCATGGTGGAGTCACCAGTGAGAAAAGAGGTAGGTGCCCAACCTTTAGTATCAGCTCGCTGAATTGGTTTATCCCGTCAGGACGAAGGCAGCAGCATCAGTCTTCTGGTACATCCAAAGAGAGAGGAGGAGGGAAGTACATGAAAGGATGCTTCCTAGGTCAGCTGGGACCAAAAGCATGTGTTACTAATCACAAGAACAATTTATATACCAGTTGACACTCTGGCCTGTGCTACAGATAACAAAACTAAGAGGGTTTTGTCTTCACTGCATAAGTTTCCTCTAGATATATACTAGATCTTCCTAATTACAGATTGCAGAAGGCCTTTATTTTTTCCTCTCATGAAACATGGTCTCAGTATTGCCAAGAGTCCCAACATTTTGCTCAGCAACTCCAGACCTTACAGGTTTCAACAGATTCTCTAACACATCCCTCTGATGACTTGGAAATCAGCACTTTTCCAAGCTTCAAACATTTTGCCCATGTCCTCCATACCTTACAGGTTTAAAGACAAATGCTCTACTACATTCCTCTGCCACCTTGAAGTCTACTTTCTTGCTATTCTGCATGATCATCCTAGTAGTATACAAGCTCTGTTGTCTTCACAAAATTAGACCTTAACCACTGGAGACTACCCAGCGGCACCTCAGGGGCACAGACTTTCATTGAGGGTAGCCAAGACTATCTCTAAACTTTGTAGATCTACTACCAATCTACAGTATACTGCACCAAGAAAAATGACAAATTTCTAATTAACTTGTATTTTTCATAGCTAACAAACCTGCGGTCTTAACAAAAGGATAAATTCTTCTAGCGCTACCTGGAAACCGGTAAAAACATCTAAAATTGTAAGACAAGGAATTGGTGGCAACGGAGTTCGGCCAATGGGCTGAGAGAGGAGGCACAAGCTAACCTTCTCCGACCCATGATACCCTGATGCATCCAGTATCTTCCTTACCGCCCTGCTGGTAGGACGTGCTGCTGCCCTTCCTAACAAAGCCGGTGTTTTTCTTCTCTTTGCTCATGTTTTCTTTGGTTTGATTTCTTGTGTTGTGAAACAGTGCTATTATTATGTTTGTGCTATTTTTTCTTAAGCCTCAGAGAAAAAGTCCTGGGGTTGATAAAGAGCCCTTGATTTGATCAATTACAATATTCCAGATATTCAATTTTCTTGTTTCTGAGAAGCCATAAGAATTCTTAGCCTATCCATGTAAGTTTATAAGTCCGAACCTTCTCAAGCTGGAACTGTTGGGGCTGTCTTGGATTCTTCAGTGGTAGTGGAGCAGTCAAGTCAGCCTCGTGGTGTTAAGGCAAGTAAGATCCACAGCTCAAAGAAAACTATGCATACCAAGGATTGGCAATCACTAGATTTGTCCTTTGCAGACATTTTTGCAAAGAAATAAATCTTAGGTAGCAGGTAGATGCCAATGCACTACTATTGCCGATCTGTTACTCTTGCACCATCCAAGAAAAAAGGACTATCTCCTTGTCCTGTTAGGCTAATTCACTTATATCTTTAGAAAACCATGGGGTTAAGAGAAATACTTCAAGAATTTTTTTGTCAACTGGATGTATCAAAGCATAGAGCAGAAATCCCATTCAGTTCTAGATCATGCAAGTTCTTTTAAGGGCATAAGGAATTCTGAACAATGCAAAGCAGCACATTACATTGCTTGTCCACAAGTAGCTCTTTTTTAGTTCTCTCTTTTAAACATAATCTGGATGTCAATGTATTTTAATGGTAGGCATGTGGATGGGCCAAACAGTTTACATGCTTGTATCTCAGGAACACACACGTAGTGAAACGTGCCTGCTGGGTTTTACAACAGTAATAAGACAATTGGTCCCTACTTCAAGTACACTTGATTCTTCTTCCTTTCCATCTTTCCATTTCTACATTATGACTTTTTCTGCAACACTCTAGGACATTCACCTTGGAATCACAAATAATGAGTAAGGGCTGCCCCTGCTACATTATTCTTTCCAATGGGTACCTGATGAAAGTATAGGCTCTGAACCCTCAGCATTCCCTGGCAGGTTTTTAATGGAAGGCAGACACTGCAAATTAGACTTGAAATGCAAACCTTTTATAGTTGCCTCCTCATGTTAGGTTTTGTCTCAGAGTACAAAACATTTCTACATTATGACACTCACTGCAACACTCTAGGACATTCACCTTTGAATCACAAGTAATGAGTAAGAGCTGCTCCTGCTACATTATTCTTTCCAATGGATACCTAATGAAAGTATAGGCTCTAAACCCTCAGCATTCCCTGGCAGGTTTTTAATGGAAGGCAGACACTGCAAATTAGACTTGAAATGCAAAACTTTTACAGTTGCCTCCTCATGTCAGGTTTGTCTCAGAGTACAAAACAATTATAAGCAAAAGATAAGCTATGATATTTAAGACTGATCTCAAAAAGCTTTCCTGTAAATCTTAAAGGTCTCAACTGATCCATCAGGGATTTTAAACATCTCAAGTAATGCCACCTATAATACGATATGGTATCATTTTTACTGAGGGTTTGTTGTGAAATAAACGTAATTTTTTTTAAATAGATTTTTTTCATATAACCAATAACAGTACTTTTCATGGAACTTTTCACCTCCCAGGCCCACTATTGTCTACAACTCATGAATCAGGTAGCATAGAACTGATTCTCAGGGCTGTTGGTGACCTGGAGAACCTCCAGTGCATGCTCAGCATCACCAACTGACTGCCATTTTCATTAAGACACTCTGTCTGGAAGAATTTTTTTTTGCATGTAGACTAATCACTTTTTTTCATTACAGGCAAACTGAAAATGTTTTTACTGAAAAGATGAATTTTGTACTGAAAAATTACATCTTTATAAAATACTGCTTTTACATCTTATATGAATAAAATGGTATTTCAATAAAGATGTAATTTGAAAAGGAAACCTTTCCTACAGGAAGAAAAATCTAATAAAGAAAATAGTAAGATTAAAAAATTTATTTACAAAATCTTTTGTACAATTTACTTGCTTTTAAATAAAATTACCACTCACTTTTCATTTTGCTGAGTTTTTAAATACAAAAATATGGATATCTGAAAGTTGTTTGCTAGCAAAGTACCTTTGTATCATAAAACAACTATTAAAATGCTATCATTACTATAAAAATACCAACAATGATAGGGCATGTCCAAACTGAAACCCTAAACAAATTCTCAAAATTCCAAACTGTTTGATCAACTTAATGAGAAAGACAATTTTCATAATGCTTCCCATTAAGACCAATGCTATTTCTTTTACTCATGAAGAACGTATGGTGCTGCAGATCATGAAACTTCTCTTTTTTACATAACGTATATTTCTGTATAATATACATATTCAGTACAAATGTGTACGTAAATATGCATATGTTGATTATAACTTAAAATTAGGGTAATTTATCAATCACTACTTTACTTGCCAACTTTTATGTAAAACTTGAATAGCATAATGCAAAGACTGACAATTTAAATAGTTACACATACAAAACTAAAAAAACAGATTTGACAGATCCTCAGGTGAGTGAGGGTTTGAAATAAAAATGCATCAAAATTTACTGCATTATATCAAAGAGCTTGAGGATACTTAAGCATTAAATACTGCATTTTGCTTACTTCACCCCAATTATAAGCGTATAAAGTCATAATAGCCTCAATTCTGACTGAACTGAAGTGCAACCCTATTCAGTTGGTCTTAAGAAACCTCGTTGAAACATTACTTATAAAGCATTTATGAACAGTTTACCACGCATCAAATTAATAATTTCCTAAAACAAATTATCAAAAAGTGAATGAACCAAATGGCAGGCAGACTACAGGTCATATAACAGCAAAAATGGTAAATGAAGGCAATAAACAACAAATTCTATTGGTAATATCGCAGTAAACGATTTTAATGATTTTAAGGAATAAAAGGAAAAGCATCTGAGTGTTGAAAAAAGTACACTTATATCGCGTAAAGGAAGTCTGAAAAATCCAAAATATGCAAGCTTCCTATTTAAATTTATATGGTCAAAACTTTAACTAATAAAATGCAAAACTTGAAAAAATTAGGAAAATATTTAATGAAAGAGCTTTGAAGTTGTCAGCATAAAATGCAAACTACAACAATTGCAAGACAGACCTGAACTAACAGGTGTCAGTCTTTAAATATTTAAAAGGAATCTAACATTATTACATGGATATCTCAAGACAAAACATAAATCATTCAAACTTCCACAAAATTATACTCTTACCTAGGGTAAAACTTATAAAGAAAAGAATTACGAAGTATGGTTTCATCAATTCCACATTTGGAAAACTAAACAAAAATATATTAGACATTACTTACCTTGCATCAATAAAAAGATGCAGTAAAAAATATAACTTAATAAATTAAGGAAACTACTGAACAAAATTATTTGTCAATCTGTAAGACAAAGTCTTTCAACAAAATGGCTACTCTTGTGCTGAAGTTATGGCTACCTGATATACAAAACACATCTAACATATACTGTACTACAAAACTATGGAAAGGAGTAAATATTAGTCACTTTAATCAATAGCTAACTACTTTGATAGAAAATCTCCATATAAAAATAGAAATCTGGTAAAATTTTTATGTGAGTAACCTCTGCTAATAGTATTAACAGGATACTTGTTAACTTTCATTCTCCATAAATCTTTATCAAAAACAAGAAATGAATATTTAGGGCAAGTTGGGAGCCCTTCCCAACACTTGAATATCTCCACGCTGCCAGTCACCTTCCAAGATCAAATGCCGTACGAAGTCTTCGTCATCATACTGAACATCATAGCATGTGCCACTGACAAACTCAGCATCATCTGACTCCTCTGGTACAGTTCCAGGAGCAGAAATACCCAACACTGTTCCAGTACAATCAATTCCCTCCCCATCTATATTCCACTTGTGTCGTATGATCCTGCCAATGATGTCAGGATGAGTTTGTTCCAGACGGCGTCGGCGACGGGGTCGACTAGTCTCTCTTGGTTCTTCATATGCAGGCCTTTAATAGAGTGCAATGAATATAATTGTAAACATAACACCAACAAACTTTTGAGTATTACCTTATTCTAGTGCGATTTTTAATACACAACTGCAATACAGTACTCGAATATATAATTTTGATATATGCGAATTACAGTAAACCCCTGTATTCGCGGGGGATGCACACCACAACCCGGCCCCCGCGAAGACTTAGAACCCTTCTAAAAACACTTAGAATGTCCTATTTCGTTAGTTCAAACGCAAAAAAAACTAAAAATGCTTACAGTATACAGTAAATCCCCCTCGAATAGCTAAAATCCGCAGGTACTTAAAACCCTTCTAAAAACACTTAGAACTGCTTATTTTGTAGTTCAAACACAAAAAAAACTCTAAAAATGCTTATACAGGCAGTCCCCAGTTATCGGTGGGCTCGGTTATCGGTGATCCGGTTTTACAGTGTTTGTCTAGCAGCGAAAATCGGCAATTTTCGGAGCCGAAAATCACCAAATTCCGCTTACTGGCACTGATAATTGAGTACTGGCACTGATACATACCTAACAGAAGCGCTGATAAGCCCTGAAAATCGCCGAAAAAGACAATTTTCACTATCGGCAATTTTTGGTTATCATCACACCGTCAGAACGGACCCCCACTGATAACTGGGGACTGCCTGTACCTGAGTATCTTAATAGTTTTATCACAAAAAAAAAAAAAGCATTTAGTCATGAAAATTATATGAAAATACAGTAATTAGTGAATATTTCTCAGTGAAAAATACTGCGAATGGGTGAATTTACTTTGCCGTATTTGACCCAGTTCAGAGCGCTCTTCTTGCTTCTAGTTAGCATAAATGAATCTCTAGATACTTTATGTTTATGGGGTAAGGTTACTTTTTCATTATATAAAGTGTTTTTAAGTCGAAATATAACTAAATACGTCTCGGTGTGAAATTAATTCAGCTATATTTTTTCATTAACAGATGACGGTGGCAGTTTGGGGGCATGTTTGTTTTGCGTAAACAAAAAAATCAAGAGTCCGTTCGCTATTTTCACTTGATTTCATCATAATACAAGCTTTGCGTATTTATCGTTCATTGGCGTATAATATGTGTTCTTTCATGTCCAGTAGTTTTGATTAAAATACTTTCTCTCGAATTTTAATTACTGTCGAGTTTCATCCATGTTGCTGATGCACAATAATTTATAGTCATTAGCAGCTTGAACACTGTTTTCTCAGCTGCAGCTACAATTTGCAGCTTAAATTTAGCAGTATATTTCCTTGCCGATCTTTTGTCCATACCGAACAAGGGTATAATATAAAAATATATCAGTCCTATTCCACTTAACGTCATTTGTACTATAACTACGGTTATTGTTTACTGTTGTACGATGGTTGAAATACAAGCAAAACAGCTGTTGTTATCCGATTTGGTTATAAGCAAAACAACAGTTTCTTGTTCGGTTGTTTATAACTGTATGCATTTAAGCAAGAGTATAACGTTACTAACAATACTTCTGTCATTCTCTTTTAATTTTTTAACTAGAAGATGGGATAAAAAAGATGGAGGAAAAGAAGTTGGTCTCTCTTGCTGCCTGACTGTATGCTTGAGCACTACCAGGGTACCTGAGTATTTTAACAGTTTTATCACAAAAGTGCATTTAGTCATGAAAATGATATGAAAATACAGTAATTAGTGAATATTTCTCGGTGAACAATACGGCGAATGGGCGAATTTTCAAGCGAATAATGCGTACATGTTCCATAGAGAAATCCACAAATAGGTGAATCCGCGAATCGTGGGAACGCGAATACGGGGGGTTTACTGTACGTTATAAACCTATCAAACCTAATATAATTAACTTATTAACCCTTTAACGCCGAAGCCCTATTTACAAAAACGTCTCCCGTATGCCGTGGCGTTCAGCGAGTTAAGCGAAGTGGAAAAAAGTTTTTTCAAAAATCACAGCACACTTACTTTTTAAGATTAAGAGTTCATTTTTGGCTCATTTTTTTGTCATTGCCTGAAGTTTAGTATGCAACCATCAGAAATGAAAAAATATCATTATCATATATAAATATTGGAATATATGACAGCGAAAAAAAACTCTTATATAATTGTATACAAATCGCTGTAAGCAAAACGGTTAAAGCTAATGAGATAAATTTTCTTTAGTTGTATTGTACACTAAATTGCGATGATTTTGGTATATAACAAATTTTAAAATGATCAAAGCAACACAGAGAAAATATTATCACAAAATGATGCATGAATTTAACGAGCTGGACGTAAAAAAATTTTTTTCAAAAATTCACCATAAATCGAAATATTGTGCTAGAGACTTCCCGCTTGTTGAAAAATGAAGCTAATTGATTGAATATTACTAGACTGCAAGTGTTTTAGCTTACAATTGCAGTTTTCGACCATTTCGGTCGAGTTAAAGTTGACCGAAAGTCGAATTTTTCTATTTATCGTGATTTATATGGAAATATTTCAAAACTAATAAAAGCTACAACCATGAGTTATTTTTTGATGTATTGTACATGAAATTGCGCACATTTTCATATATAAAACTTTATGTAACGACTAATATAAAGTGGTGCAAATATTACAACAACGAGACGAAAGAATTTCAGAGATGTTCGCCGAGTTATCACAAGCAGACGTAAGGAAAATGTTTTTTCAAAAAATTCACCATAAATCGAAATATTGTGCTAGAGACTTCCAATTTATTGCAAAATGAAGTTAAACGATTGAATATTACTAGAATGTAAGAGTTATAGCTTACAATTGCGTTTTTTGGCCATTTCGATCGAGTTAAAGTTGACCGAAGCTTGAAATTTTGGCAGTTATCGTGATTTATGTGAAAATATTTCAAAACTGATAAAAGCTACAACCATGAGCTATTTTCTGTTGTATTCTACATGAAATTGCGCACATTTTCATATATAAAAGTTTATGTAACGACTAATGTAAAACGATGCAAACATTACAACAACATGACGAAAGAATTTCTGAGATGTTCGCCGAGTTACGCTACAAGAGACGTAAGGAAAAAAAATTTTTTTTTCAGAAATTCACCATAAATCGAAATATTGTGCTAGAGACTTCCAGTTTGTTGCAAAATGAAGGTACATGATTGAATATTACTAGAATGTAAGAGTTTTAGCTTATAATTGCGTTTTTTGACCATTTCGGTCGAGTTAAAGTTGACCGAAGCTTGAAATTTTGGCAGTTATCGTGATTTATATGAAAATATTTCAAAACTGATGAAAGCTACAACCATGAGTTATTTTCTGTTGTATTCTACATGAAATTGCGCACATTTCCATATATAAAACTTTATGTAACGACTAATATAAAACAGTGCAAACATTACGACAACGTGTGATTTAAAGAATTTCTGGCGCGGACGTAAGGAAAAAGTTTTTTCAAAAATTCACCATAAATCGAAATATTGTGCTAGACTTCCAATTGGTTGCAAAATGAAGGTAAATGATTGAATATTACTAGATCGTAAGAGTTTTAGCTTAAAATTGCGTTTTTACCATTTCTGTCGAGTCAAAGTTGACCGAAGGTTGAAATTTTGGCAGTTATCGTGGTTTATATGAAAATATTTCCAAACTGATAAGAGCTACAACCATGGGTTGTATTTTGTTGTATTGTACATGAAATTGCGCACATTTTCATATATAAAACTTTATGTAACGGCTAATATAGAACAGTGCAAAAATTACGACAAAATGACGAAAGAATTTATGAAATTTTCGGCTGAGTTACCGTCGTGCGTAAAAAAAGTTTTTTCAAAAAATTCACCATAAATCGAAATATTGTGCTAGAGACTTCCAATTTGTTGCAAAATGAAGGTACATGATTGAATATTACTAGAATGTAAGAGTTTTAGCTTACAATTGCATTTTTCGACCATTTCGGTCGAGTCAAATTTGACCAAAGGTTGAAATTTTTTGTAGTTGACGTACGGTACGTCCACTCGGCACCCAACAGACAATTTTAGTCGACGTATGATACGTCCAATAGGCGTTTAAGGGTTAACTACAGAAGCTCCTCTTATGCAGCAAGGAAGTGCAAGAACCAAGGAAGAAGTATAGGTTGCACAATAACATCAAAATGAAGAAAGTGAAGTACAGAACAAATATAAACGAGATGACAACCAATCAAACGTATTGCTATTCTTAGTTCCTTTGTCAGTATTAAATCATAACACTGTTTTCTCTGTGTTCTGCAAAAATAATTTATTTTCAGATCATGCTTCAGAGACATGAAAGAAATAACATTCATTCCTACAAGACCATTACCTATGGGAACTAAGATATGATTCAAAAAGGAATAAATGGGAGGTCGATACTTTGTTCATACTTTGTGTCTCTCACTGTTTTATTATATTAATTTTTCCTCGGTTTTTTAGCTCTTTCTTTTCTACTGTCCTTAAACTTTGTACAATTCTGATTTCCTTTACTTTCATCCTTAAACATCATTTGCTTATTCATTTTACAGTTACACATACAATAAATATGGAACATGTGTTTTTGGAGAAATTTATGGAACTAACTTGGGAAATAATCAATTGTGCAGCAATATACAGTTTGAGAGCCACTGCTCCAGGCAAAAAATAACTACAATAAGTTAATTATATTTGCAGCATATATGATAAACATGTTTACTGCCAGCTAAAGTACTAAATAAGTAATTAATCACAAAACCACAATACTCACCTCAACAACCTTCCCTAACATGCAAGTATTTGGATACAATTTTGCTCACATCTTATCTAAATCTTTAGACCACTGCTGTGCCCTACCCTGGCATTTGGGGCCATGGTTTAAGCAAACTTGAATCTACTACACAGTATAGGATTGATTAAGTAATTTTTATATAATTACTCTGTAACCAATGTTCTTCAGATGACTTCTAAACTTGTGTCCTGCATATTCCAAGGCAAAAACTTTGGACCCCTACTGTGGCCTCATCCTAGAACAATTTAGATCTAAAAATATGAGGAAACTTTCAATAAATGTTCTTATGTTTGGGCCAGTAGTTCTCCAGATATGTAATTCTACTGTGATTTTACCGACACAATAATGACAGGGAATCTAAGAACAAAATCCTTCACAGAAAGTGTTCTACATGGATATAAAATCTTTTAAGATTATCTTGAAAACCACTATTTAAAATGAGAACACAGAAATAGGTTTTGCACAAGACATAAATGAAATAATTTAGTTTGTTAGTAGAAAACTAAGGTGCTATTACAGCTAAAAATACTACTGTATTTCAAAAAATATTCCTACATTAATACATTAGATAAAACATGCAATTTACAATGAAAATCACACTTACTGGAAGGGTACATCATCATCTTCTTCATCATCATCATCATCATCAACTGAGAAAGTAGAAATACAGCAATGTTTTAAAAGTACTAAATGTAATTTAAATAGTCATATCAATTTAAGCTGACAATTAAAACAACAAAACCTAATCTAAATCATTCAGATAATAAACATTAAGGAAAACCTAAAATTTTCATGTTACAGTACTTACCGTGTTTCCGTTTACGTGTATATGCTCTCTTGGAGGTTTGAGGTGGCTGGTCTCCTTCGCCATGAACAAGGGAGTTACGATACATAAGAAGGGGTTGCCAATCCTCCCCCCTTGAGCTTGGCATACCAGCAGCAATACGTCGATCCAAATATGCTAAACTGGAAATTGAACAGTATAATTAGAAAAAAAAATACAGTTTCCTATTACAGCACTATTTACATGCCATACAAGTAAAGGCGACACATACAGCACCCGTTTGTTGCAAAGATAACCTAGCACATCAAAACTAAACAGATCAACATCAAATATCAAGTTTTAAATTCTATTGTCTTAAAACTTTCAATAAATTCCACCATATTCATTCAAAATTGTAAAAAAAACCAAGAGATAATGTAATTTTACTTGTGTAAAAATTCAAAACAACTTAACAATTAGTCTTTTAATATATTAAACAAAAATTTCAACAAAGTGAATTATGCTCCAAGTGATATATAAACCAGCTATATATAAAATATTATTTTAAACAAACAAATCTCAAAACTTTGCAAGCTAACCTTTGTAGATCTAATAATTGAATTGTGATTACTTTTGTCAGTACCAATTTTAGAAGTACAATTTCTGAAAACAACACTAGATCATTCTAGCATTCATAGCATACAAGCCCCTTCTTAAAAAATAAAGGTAAGGAAAATATTGGTAGTTTGGGTAAGTACAGTGGGGCCTGGACAAGTACAATCTGTATTGCACCCTGATTTCCAGACCTAGGTCAAGGCTACATTAAAGAGGGGGTGGGGGATCCTCCATAATAAACAGGTCAGAGCCATTCTCCTATGTTACATTAGGACATATCTCTCCATTTCACTCATGTTAATTAATGTTGTATATCTTTGGTAGTCATCTTTGCCTGTTTAGAAGTATTTTGCTAATTACCATGAGAAGTATTTTGCTAATTACCATGAAGTTCACATTGAGTTTAATCTATTTTGCTTGATATTTGGAATCTTATGTTACTCAAAGCTGAAATAGCATAGGTAACCTGGGATATCTGGTAATCTAATGCTTATATGGCTAGTGTTGATAAGTATTTACATGATTTCTCTGCAACTGTCGCAGATAAGTACGTTCACATGATCTCAGCTGTTCTGCCTGTAAGGATTAGTCCAAGGCTAGTCTCTTGTGGCCAGATTGTGGCTCACTCTTTGCAGTTACAACTACACAGATGATGTAAGGAGAAACTAGTGGTGTGATTGCTAAGAACCACAGGATAGGAGTCCCTCTTAAGTCTTCTGCTTCTGCAGTTCTTCAAACAAGTTCTAGACCCCAGTAGCAGGAGACGGACCATTTCAAGAGCAAAAACTTCTAAAGACTTCAAGTTGAAGGGAGTCTTTCTACCACTGAAAGTCAATACATGTCAGGCAGAAGAGTTTGAGTCATGTCCAAAAACATAACTACAGAGGCATATCTGAAACACCCAGAACAAAACCAGACAGCCTTTGTTGCTTGGTAAGACTTTCAAATTGGCAGAACACAAGGTAGAAATTTTGATAAAATTTGTATCACAAAAATATAATATAGCATATATTTTAAGTAAGAAGGACCAGGTAGCCCTTCCAGAATGGGCAGAATACAAGGTAGAAATTCTGATAAAATTTGTATCATAAAAATAAAAGACAGCATATTATTTTAAGCAAGAAGGACCAGGTACCCCTTTCAAAATGACTGATACATCATATCTGCAATGTGGGGAGGCAACTGAGGTGACATTATCAACTTGAAAGACTACCAATGCCACATCAGAGGGAAAAGCAATCCAATCTAGTCATTATGTACCCCCTCTGTATTCAGAAAACCATGAAAACATCACAAACATTTGAGATACCTTACAAATATTACAAAGAAAACTACTGGAAAGCAAAAAGAATTAAGGTATTCTTTGAAAAAACTAAAATTAGTTATGGCCAGGAAACTTCACAATAGTGAACACTTGTACACACAAATACAAGGACAGTTGTAGCTCCCCAAGACCCTGGGATTTGCCCTACTGGCTGACACCCAACTGCTTTCTTTATTTTCAAGAGGAATGCAGGTCAATTTCCTATGCACAAGAGGCCTCATTACAAGTAATGAGCTTGTGATGAAACAAAATGAAGAGTAACTTACACAACTCTCTTATCTTGCTTTAGAAGTTTGTTTGTGAACTCAGTCAATATCTCCAAGAATGCTAAGTTGGGAGGAGGGCCAGTTGGATCTACAGGATTTTCTAATGGATTAACAGCAAACAATATACCCTCCCGATGTAGGGCTGTGATGGCCTCACGATTCTTCACTGCATCAAGGCCAAAGGAAAGTGCAAAACGCTTAGCCAATTCCTGAAAGTAAGAAATCAACCATGTTCAGTGCTTCATGAAATCACCAGATAAAGAAACAATAAACACCCAGCCCAATATAACTTTTATATTTTATATAACTGTACCCATGGGTACTATCCATGTGTAGTATCTCAAATTTTTAACTGTGCACCAACTGCACTTGCAAACACATATTCAAAATTAGTCTGTATTCATGCAAAAACATATTTTAAAGATATTATTAGAACTAATCCTCTTTCAAGACTAAAATTTTGCCAAAATGCACATTCCATGGCATTTATGGCTTTACAATAAGCAAACAAAATAAAATAAAAAATAAGTAACTCCATCACTCACTTTCAGGCTAATGAAGTCAACACTCTGGCGGTTAATCCTGACGTTGTCTTTCTGCAATTCTCTGAAAATCATTGTCAACGCTAAAGCCATGGTACGAGCAGAATTGACCTTGTTTATCTCTCGGGCTTTTCCTAGTGTTGCCTTGATTATATCGCCGTAATCATCGTAATACTTGAAAAAACAGGAAAAGAGAAATAAGTAAATCACTTAGGCACATGAAAACTTGCCTAAGTAAGGCATTACAGTAAACCCCCCGCCGTATTTGACGGGGATGTGTACCGCAACCAACCATCCCCCACAAAGAATAGCTAACATCCGCGAATATTTAAAACCCCTCTAAAAACACTTAGAACTGCCTATTTTGATATTTTAAACACAAGAAAAACTCTAAAAATGTTTATACCCAAGTATTTTAATAGTTTTATCACAAAAAGTGCATTTAGTCATGAAAATATGAAAATACAGTAATTAGTGAATATTTCCCAGTGAAAAATACCGCGAATGGGCGAATTTTCCGCGAATAATGGGTAGATATGTTCCACACAGAAATCCGCGAATACGTGAGTCTGCGAATTATAAGAACGCAAATACGGGGGGTTTACTGTATTCACAATTTTGTTTACTGTTCTTTCAAATGAGATATAAGGTGATACTTGGTGGATTTATTTTGAAATGGCTTTCTACAATAACATTTACCAAAATATTTGTGATATATTCAGTATTTCGTAACAATGCTATAAGATCTACCAGTATACAACTCCCATTCTCATCTTTTCCATTATTATATTTAAAAATATGCAGTACTTACCCTGACATAATGCTTGAATACATCAGCAGCAACTTTTGTTGGTAAAACATTATATACAATCAGCTTGCAAAACGTGGCAAGAAAATTGCGCCGTTTATGCAGTTCCTCGATCTTTACATGCTCATCTTGTTCCTCTGCAACAAATAAAACAGAAAATGACTAATATGCCATCTACATGAATAGAGGTCCCTCATAGATTCACCTTTTCTAAACTATTGTTGGATTGGCTAGTAATGGAGCTATTCGAAATCTCTGCTGGCAGCCAATTACAAATGAGGCCATCATATATATATGTGGAAGTTCCACCAATGGCTATTGTTGAACCTTTATTCATCCAGTTTCTACCCACTGGATCTAGTTTGGTTACTAGCTGAGGTAAATCAATGTAGTCTATGTTATTTATACCTTTGAGAATCTTAAATGTTTCTATTACCTGACCTCTAATTGATGCTTTTCTAAATAGTACAAACTGAGGCTTTCTAGTCTCCCTAGATATCACAGTGTCTGAATGACAGTATATTTGGTTGCTAATATCTCTACAGTATTGCTAATCTTTCTATGTCCTTCCTCTGGGACAGTGCCCATAATTGCAACTGCTTACTCATATTGCCATTTAATGTATCCTAGCACCTTCATGTTTTCTTTTCAACTTCTGTACATTCCTTATAATACTGTAAGTCATTTTTGATTGACTCCAAGAGTTGGTCCCCTATTAGAACTTTTGTCAGAAGGTCTGATGTAAAAATGTACATCTGTATTTCAAATAAGGAGTCATGTTAAGAGCTAGTTTGCAGTTCAATGACTGATCTCAAAATGACGACCATATTGAACTGACTGATCTCAAAATGAAGACCAAAGAAAGTCTCTAGCAAACAGAGAAGTTGACAACGGGCCTCCCACCATGGCTTCGAAAGGGTCACGTGTCATCATCTATACAAGGTTAAGTGACATTCCACTCCATTTGTATTTGTACAGAGTGCAGGTCTCAAGAATGGAATTTTGTGTGCATGAATGCTCAGTTCTTGAGCGACATGGAATTAGTTGTGGTCTTTTACACTATATGCTAGATGGGAGGTGTTGTGATGTTCAGTAATGAGTGAATTCTTCTTTTGAAGAGATGCAAACATTGGAAATGGGCTAAACGAAAAACTGACCAAGAATTTAATAAAACTGGCCCAATCTAGACAGGTGTAATTATCTACAGAGATAGTACATTAGAAAGTATCTAATCCCACAGCAAATATTCTTTGACACTTTAACTGATTAAATAAAATATTCTTCAGATCAATCGACCTTTGAGGTTTTATAAAAATGTGAGACAAAATATGTTAGTACGATAATTAAGCAATGGCTATGAAAAGACAAAAGAGAAGTCAGGACATGAGAAAAGAGCAATAATTACAAAGGTAAAAGGACAATGATATCAATGAGATAACTAAAATGGAATAGTTTACCAAGCTGCTTTGAATACATGTGGACCTTTACTTAAGGGTTCTACCTTCACTATCAGTCACACCATATCCTTTGGCTACCTCCAAGTATTATTTATATAGTGTACAAACCATTACCTGGAAATATGACATTTTTATAATAAAATGAAGTTTCATCAGGAACTACTCGGCAAACATTCGTCATTACATTTGTGCTTTACGTCCATGCGCGGGGAGGAGGGAGGGCTCCGTCTGTAATTACTGGGTAAGTATATATAAAATTTCATTTTATTATATAAATGTCATTTTTATATATGCAACTTACCCAGTTTACATTAGCTGATTCCACATTGACAGGTGGTGGGGAATCACGGACAAATTCTGATCCCAACCATTAATTCATGTAATGATTTGAGATAATAGATAAGTTGCCAGCATTGCATACAATGCTTGTAGTTAAGAGAGCCTGCAGTATAGAACTGCCTCTGGTTGTTGCTCAACTTAACCTGTAGCAGTGTGGCAGTAAAGCCAGGAGCACTTCTACTTAAGTGGGACACTTCGCGGTGAAGGAGTACTCCGATGGCTGACGAAGTATAAGATTAAGCTTTGCGACGAAGGTGTACACCAATGACTGACAAAAAAAGCATACATAATTGCCCTTGCTCTGGGCGCAGTACCAATAACAACAACCAAATATGACTGTCACTTACACTGAAATACAGACCACGACCCATTCACTGACAGTGACGGGTGCTCCAGTTAAATTGTAACCTCCGGCTCTCACAAGTCTCGGCACCTTACTACAAAGTGAATAGACAGTAGGAGAGAATCCTATGCTTCCTTCTACAATGCCATGCCAGTTACTAATAATGATCGCAAGGTACTGCAAGAATCTAACACTGTTTAAACTTTCTTTAAAAAGAGAGTAGTGAAGATCAATTACACTTCCCGAAGGACAATTGTCGAACAGACGTCAGGGGCATACAGTGCCTGAAAGCTAAGGAGGTAGAAGCTGTTCTGACATCATTAGCCCCCCTAAAAAGGAGCAAAATGCTTTCCTACTTCTCAGAGTGTCTCGGAGAAGGTTGATTGTAGACTGGATGTCGGGGGCACACAGTGCCTGAAAGCTATGAGGAGAGGCTGTACTGATGTGTCTAAAAGTAGGCCAATGGCTCTCCAGAAACTAAGAGTGGCATCAGAAAAAACAAGTCCATTCACAAGAGAGGACCATACGTTCTTAGACGGAGGGTGCTAGAACATTAAAATCATGAAAAAACCTCCTATGCTTCCAATCCTGCTCAGGTCATACCATAAAACTCCCCTATGCTTCCAATCCTGCTCAGGTCATACCATAAAACTCCAACAGAAAACGAGCTTCCAACTCTTCTCCAAGGATGCAGGAGAGTTGGCGTTAGACCACCGGAAGCCGGCGCCTGGTGTACTGAGCTGGTGCCAGGCTGTAGGTGGGGCCAGCAGAGCTGGTTGTCAGCTAACTAATTGGTCGGGAGCTGGTGGGCACTCCTAAAAGCTCAGGGTAGAGCAGGCACCCTGCTGTACCTGGCACCAGGTAAGGTGAAAGTCAGGTGAGGAAAAAACAACTCGGGCTGTGATATTGTCCGCATGTACCGCTATTGTCTACCTGCGTCGCAAAATAATGTAGACCTAGATGTATCGCCTTAACTCCATCCCGCTGATATGCATCTCTTTCTCCTCCAAAGACCACTTCCCTGAGACTTCCAGATTCCCTAGGAGCACTCCCAACCTACATCTGACGCATCAAAAAAGAAGTCTAGGTCGGGGCTCACTGGAGCGAGCGACTCCCCTTCCGAAAGTCTTTCTGTGGACCTCCAACACCACAGATCCTCCTTTATTTCTGAGGTTATCAGAAAGATGTGGCTGTCCTGATAAACTTTCCGATCCCCGCAAGCTCTTAATTAAACTGGAGGTCTCATGTGAAGTCTCCCTAGTCTTTCGAATTGCTCCAGAGAAGCCAACGTCCTCAAGAGTCTCATCCACTGGGTGGCGGAGCAAGAATGAAGCGATAAGAAGAGGTCTACCTTCCTCAGACAGTCTTCCACTCTTCTGAGTGACGGAGAAGCCTGAAAACTCAGAGTGTCTATCAGAACTACCAAATAAAGAATCTTCTGAGTGGGAGTCATTTGTGACTTCTTGAAGTTCATTGTTAGTCCTAATACCTGGGTCAAGAGAAGAGTTTTTTGTAAGTCCTTCATGCACTGATTCTTCGTGGATGATCGAATTAGCCAATCGTCCAGATATAGCGAGATCCTTACTCCCGCTAAATGTGGCCAACCTGCCAAAGGAGCCAACACTTGAGTGAAGACTTGCAGGGCCATCTAAGAGACCGAAACAAAGAGCTCGAATTTGAAAGATCTGGTCCTCGAAAACGAAACGTAGGCATTTCCTCGAATGCGGGGGAGCCGGAATATGGAAATAAGCGTCCTGCATTTCCAGGGATATCTGCATTTTTCACTAATTCTATTGCCTTTTTGTTCAGAAGAGAGGACACTTCCTTTGACAAGGCTGAATACTTCTCCTAGCCGACAGAGTAAGCCGTCAATACGACAGGAGTGTCGGTCAATGATGGATTCTCCTTGAAGGGGATAGAGTATCCCTCTTTTAAAACTTTGACTACCCACTGATCCGCTCCTCTTTTGCTCCATCTCTCCCAAAAGAGACGAAGCCTGACCCCCACAGGAGCATGAAGGACTAAATCCTCACTTGCGAGAGGAAGATCTTGAGGAAACAAATGCTGTTTATCCAGAGGGGAAAACAGAAGGGCAGATTTCTGTGGGGTCAAAACACCCTTTGCTGTAAACGAGACCCACAGTTCGCGCTTCTTCAGGACGCCCATGGCATACAAGCCAGCTAATTCATGCGATCCATCTCTGGCAGCTCTATCTGCGCAAGAGAGAAAATTCTCCAGGTCTGCAGCTTCAGCACACAAGGAAGGAGATTCTTGAAGCTTCTTGACGACTGCTCCCAAACACCAGTCAAGAAAACTCAACACCTCAAAGTCCCTAAAAATACTCTTCCACAGGTGATCCATCTCCTGAGCTGAAAAGAATGTTTTCACCGGTGCGACAGCCGATCTCTGTCCAGAGTCAATGAGTGCAGAAAAGTCCCACTGGGAGGAGGCAGGCACTCCCTGGGAAGGAGCTTCTCCCGTTGAGTACCGCCTACATGAGAGATGAGAGGGGGGAACACTAAAACAGGCCCTTCCTTGATCCCTCTTGTCAGAAAGCCATTCCTCTACTTGGCGAAGAGCTTTCTTCGAAGATTTAGAAAGAACCATCGTAGGAAGACTAGTCGAATCCACAGGCTGATAGCTCATCATGTAAGACAGGCCTGGAGAAAAAATCTGGGAACTGCTGAAGAAGGCACTTAAGGAGAGCCACATACGGCATAGATGTATCCTGCTCCTCTTCTTCCTCAACTGAAGAAATCGGAAATGTCATCTAATCTGATCTAGGGGCAGTCTGCGCTGCAGGTTTCTGTAAAAGATGAAGGATATTATCCAGTTTTTTGTTGCAAAGGCTCGAGTGCTGGGTCCAAAGTAGAAAAAGGCTTATCCGAAGCCGCAGGGTGATTGGAAACTTGATGAGGTTTGAGCGCTATCGGAAGTTCGGCTGCTTCAGGGCGCTCCAATGAAACAGAATGTCTGACCCTCTCAGGGCACTTGGCCGCATCAGGGCGCTCGGCTGCATTAGAGAACTGGGCCGCATCAGGGCGCTTGGCTGCAACAGGGCGCTTGGCTGCAACAGGGCGCCTGGCTACTACAGGACGCTTGTCTGCTTAAAGGCGCTCAACATGACGTCCCACCGAAACAGGATGTTCTGAGGAAACAGCGCTTACAGGAAACCTGGAGCTGCTAGCCCAAGAGGTGTAGAGAGCTAGAACCTCGTTCCTGGAGCTGAGGAGAGGAGAAAAATCGCTCCGGAGTGTCCCACTTGCTGCACGAAGGTTGAGGACTGAAGGAGGGCTCCCTCATTCTCTTATTCTCTTGTAAGGGAGATGTGGGGACTGATCTTTACCCGAGAAGCGTCTCTGATCGGGCAAGAATCCTCCATGAAACGACGAAGACAGCTCCTAGGAGGCAAAGCCTCTTCAGAACTTGACGAAAGCCGATGCACTTCCAAGACGCCTTTCCAGTGGCTGTCCCTAGTTGCAACCTGGGATGCAACAGGTTGGACCAGGGAGACGACTGCCCATGGGCAGACCACACTGACCTCCCTTGGGCTACCGGTATGCCTCCTCCCAGGTAGAGGGGAGTATGACAGTGACCTGCGCCTAGGAGAATCAGCCGATGCACTTCCGAGACGCCTTTCCAGTGGCTGTCTCTAGTAGCAACCTGGGATGCAACAGGCTGGACTGAGGAGACGACTGCCAGTGGGCAGACCCCACTGACCTCCCTTAGGCTACCGGTATGCCTCCTCCCAGGTAGAGGGGAGTATGGCAGTGACCTGCGCCTAGGAGAATCAGCGGGAGGAGCAGTCGCCCCCTCCACTACACATCCAGAAAGACGCCTTTCCAGGCTGATACCTGGGACCGGCAACAGGCTCAACTGAGGGGGCGAATACCCATGTGTAAACACCCGACCTCCCTTGGACTTCCAGTATGTCTCCTCCCGGTATATAGGAGTATGACAGGGACCTTTGTCTAGAAGAATCGAGGGACAAGTAGACACCTCCTCCACTGCACAATACTTCATTATCACAAGGTTAACATCAATTAACCTACAACAAGACTGGCAATGGCACAAGAAGGAAGTGAGGGAGCCAGGTGTGGGAGCAAGTGGATAAAATGGGCAGGAAGGTTAGCAGTGGGAGAGAGATGACTTAGATGGCGCCAGGGTGCTAGTAAATGGCGCCGAGCGCCTGAGAGCAAACGCTGAGGCCCCAGAGAGTGAGCCCCGAGCGCCCAATAGCTGGCGCTGAGCATTCTGCAGCTGGCGGCCATCAAGCCAGTAGCTCAAGCAGGCGCCGAGCGTTCTGCAGTTGGCAGCCGTCGAGCCAGTAGCTCGTGCAGGCTCTGAGCATTCTGTAGTTGGCAGCCGTTGGGCCAGTAGCTTGAGCAGGAGAGCGCTACTGGGCGCTCGTAGAAGGAGCTGAAAAATGTGTAACTCTTCACGATTCCTGTCATCCTCCAAAAGCACGTGAAATATGACAAATTAAACAAAACAATCAAAAACTGTCCTGAATGCTGTAAGCTTGAAGGCTCCTGAAATCGGCGATAAAACATCACCAAAATCCGGTCTCTGACCGGCAAATTTAAGAACAAAGCTGACAAAAAATGCTCTGTGTTGACTCAAGCGTCAGCAGAAACGTAATGACGAATGTTCTTAATACTCTTGTTAGTGGGCGAGACCAGTCACCTTCACTAAACTGAAGCACTAACCCGCAAATTTTTAATTTAAGCTGCCGAGGCAAGAGAAACTCTAGCTAATGTAATTACTGGGTAAGTTGCATATATAAAAATGATAACACAAAACTGAACACCATGTCATATGGAGTGAAAAATAAAGAGACATAGTAAAAATATACATACCATCATCATCATCAATGAAAACATACGTCTGGATGAAATGATTTAGCAGATGTTGCAAGGCTCGATCTGGTTCATACAACAAGGAAGTAAGAGTTGGATTGGTGCCAACTAGTTGACGACTGAAGATAATAAGCAGATCACAAATTGTCACATATGCCTAGAATAAAATGAAAATACAAAACTAAGAGAGAGAGAGGGAGAGAGAGAGAGAATCATATCTGGAATATATGGTTTTTCCAATTTATTATACTGTATACTACCGAATTCACGATGTTTCCAAAGAAGCACAGCTACTACAATACTGCAATAACTGATTATTCAAAGATTTATTCATAAAAAGGAAAGGAACAAAGGTTATCTGAGGCATGCTACAATTGGTCTGATCACCTCTTACTGGTATCAATGCTCACAGCAATTACATTTTATTTCTTATTCCCTCTAACAACGTAAGAGTGGTAAACAGAGGATTAACATTAAAATATGTAGTCACAACTCCCTTGAATTTCCATTAAAAACCCTAAAGCAAAATTTTTTTTCACTACAAACATTTTTGTTTGAATTAGCCAATATTTATGGTCTTGGAATATCCAACACACTGCAGCCTTTTAATTTACAGGAAAAAAGGAGCAGTGGTAGCCTTTGTAAATCTTTACTGACTTTCCAGGGTTGCCTAAAAATATTTCCATAATTTAGTTCATTTATCCATTCACCTTACCTGCCAATGCAATTAGAAATACAAATGTAACTCTTTGAAAGATACTCGTATATAGCACTTTTGCCAGCTAGCTACAGGGTTTTTGCTAGCTTTCTAGCTAGCAGATGTAATATTATTACTATTACAACTAGTTGGAAACCAGAATGCTACAAGCACAAGGACCCAAGAAGGCCTGGCAGTTTAGTACAGAAAAGGAAATGGAGAAGAATAAATCACAAAAGAGAAATCATAAAAAAGATAAAAATTAGACAAATTGCAGACATAAAAAGTGAGACTTGACTAAGCCTACTCAACTGAAAAAGAACATTCCACAAACTGGTCCCAGCACAAATAAATGTGCTAGAAAACTTTTCGGTTCTGAACCTCACAGGAGAAAAGGCAAAACTATTCCTAGTGCTGCTAGTTGGATAGTGCAGTCTGGGTTGATCTGAAATATGAAATATTTTAAACAGCATGCGCAATGAGCTAACTGAATGACGGAACCAGGGGGTCAATATCAAGATCAAGGATACGAAATTAAACAGAATTCAAATTTTTTCCAACAATGTAAGGCTCAGATTACCTGCTAAAGACCAAACTGGGAAAATATCAAATTGTGGAAGAATAACAGAAAGAAAATATCTCCTCAGAATATACAGGACTGCAAAAATCCTGAAAGGCTTTCTCAATAAAATTTTGTGTGCAATTGAAGAAGAGGTAGACCTGTCATGTTTCTCAAAAGTTACTTGGCAATCAAGAAAGAAACCTAACAATTTAATTGAGGATGTATTTAATGATCTGGGTAGAGGAGGATCTAGACCTGCTGACAATCATACTTTGTTAATAGTTACCAAGGCCACTCATCTCATTTTTTATATCTTTCTTGCTTATTTAACCCTTAAGGGACGGCATAATTTATCAACGTGCAGCACCCCAGACCGGGGGAAACTTTGAGGTCAGCAAAATAAAAAAAAAAATCGCATCAATGGAAAGAGAATGACACGTACATTCACACTATGAATAAAAAAATTCTAAAAAATTTTCCCTACCTTCTGCGAGAAGTTGAAAATGACTATTTACAACCCCTTGTGGGGCCTCATTTACAAGACAGTCGTAAATTTTACCAACTTATATATGTTTTTTCTAATAAATAAGTTTTTTGGATTTTGTAAAATTATTATTACTGCTCACACAATATCAAAACAGATAAGAAATAAAAGCAGTACCAAATTTTTTGCATATTTGTTGTAAAATATTCACGTAAGTTTACGAAAAGGAAGATTCAGTAACTTTTTTTTTACTTTTACATGCTTTTTCTAATATTTCTTTGTAAAATTACATTTACAACCGACATACTATCGTAAAAGACAAACACAAAAAATAACAGCAACCTCTTCGTATATTTACAAGCAAATTTACAAAAAGACTCATGTGAGAGAGAGAGAGAGAGAGATGCAGTACCTTCCACCTTGAAGTCATAAACATCACTGATACTGGCCCAACTCTCACGTCTCTATAAAAGTTGCCATTAGTGAATTTATAGCATACAGAAGTATTGGCACCTTTGTTTCGAATCATTATTACCATAAGTGGTGTGTAATTCTGCTTCACACTGAAGCGCAATCCATCCACCTCCCCAAACCTGTTTTACTTCACACTGAAGCTCAATCCGTCCACTAAGGGTTAAGAGCATAATGCTGCCTAGCCAGCACAGAATTCTGTAAGTTAACTAATCAAATTGTTTATACTTGTAGATTACATCTTCAAGGCTGTGAAAATATGCAAAAATACAAATTAAAAGTACTGCACTCATTAAAAACACATTTCAACATAAAATGTACAATGGTAAATCTTTAGAGAAAAAGACTGTAAATAACTCTCACTTCCTAAAAATTGAGTAGCCTATAATTTTTGGGAAGAATGTCGACTAGGGCCATAGGCTAAGTTTTTTAATGAATGAAAATACTGTATTATGGCTGGTGATTCCAAACTGCATGTTAAACAAAAAGAACTGCAGCGTTTCGGCATTCCAAGTCCACATGTGTGGGCTAAATGAATAATGGGCTCATATAAATTTTTTTTCTATTTTGGTATACTGGACATACTTGGGTTCCAGACTGAACAAATTTTGATGGATAGGAATGGACATTTATGACAAGTGAAGTTGTTAAAACAATAAACATTTTCAGCACAGAAAACTTAATTTATTATTATACTGTACGCGCAGAATACTAACAAGTTGTTATGGACCTTAAATGACAGCTTTAGATAATTGTAAAATAAACTAATATAAAAACTTACTTCTTCTCTGAAAATAGAATTACTGGAGTTTGTGAGGAGACGTTTACATGAATCCATGAATAAGTGCAGTCTTGTACGAAGAGCATCAATCACTTCATTGGTTACTGCTCTTTTCTCAATCATATCTTCTATTTGGTGGAGTTCCCACATGACACCAAAGAAGCATGAAGATATACAATATTTGGTGACCTGCAAAAAAAAAAAATTCATTATGTATACCAACTTATATCTGTTATGTGTTTGCATGCCTTTCTGCTCATTTAATTGCATCCTTGAAAATTTCAAGTCCCCTTCAACTCCTACGAATTTTATATGCCTAACTTGAGCCATTACTTTATTCATCACAGATGAAAAAGAGACAAATCTTTCCTGCATCATTAGGTTGAGCTAGTCTAGCAAAACCCAGTTACCATAGCATACGTGTGGTTTTTTACTATACTAATCTCTAAGTGCATTTCTGCTATGGTATCGTTGCTCTTTTACAGATGGATTTATAATAAAAATATTGTCAGTGTTTATTCAACAATGAATATCATGTTCATCTATGAAAATTATTTTTTTTATTCATAAGCCTTATACAGGAAGTTAATTAAATTTACTAACAAAAGACCACACAAATCCTTTTCTTAAGGAATGAATTTCCAGTTACACTACTATAGCTATCAGTTATTAATGAATAACGCTTCTATATAAATTCTATAAAAACTATATTTCATATAAATGTCAATAAGGATAAAAAAAAGTAATGTTTTCACAAACACAAACAATGCACTGAGACGAGAATAAGCAAGCAATGTGAACAGATTGGCTTCCATTTTGATCTTTCAAGTAACCCAATATAAATTCCAGGTAAATGGTAGTCTATCTTGTGCAAAAATACATATACAGTAAAATATCAGAATAAATCAGTAAACAACAATATCAACTAGATTTAAAATATAAAAATAATGTCTTTACTAGGTTTCTGGACAGTGGCACTCTACCTATTACCTCAGTGGCCCCCTCGATTTGGGACCACCTTGATGTGGTGAGGGGGCTCTTGAACCCCAGGAATCTGCTCCCAGGTTTGAGTACAAGAGTCCCATAGACCATTATATATTTCATTGAATTAATTTTTGTGGAATTTTCTGCTTTTGCTGAAATTTATTGGACCTGCTAAACAGGAAAAGATATCAAAACTGGGACTGGGTTTATATCCGAAGCTAAATAGTGGGAACTGTGGTAGGACCATCAACTGCCCGATAATGTTCGGACCTGAGAGATATCAGGTGGAACTATTCTTTAGGGCTGGACCACGGATTCCAGGGGGGTCCAGTTCTGGGGATAGGACTCTCGACATTCTATCCCATTTGCCCATAACACGATTTAGAGTGGGGATTATAGTATTCTCATAATACCTTCAGTCCTAGCAAGCAGGTTTGGCTTACACTTGGGCCACTATAATCGTGTTGTGCCATCCCCTTTCGGGCAGGGTAGGGACGCGGACAATTGGGAGTCAGTTCTCACTTGTGCCATTGGTGGAAGGATAATTCCCATGAAAGGCTGATGATATCTTTTTAAGGTTTTCTGGTTTATTATTATTTTTTTTTACCCCTCTCAAATCTTTATGTCTAGCATTTATAAGGATTCAAGTACCCCTGAACCCTCTAATGGTGCTGTTCTTACCTCAGATGACGACCTCTGCACCACCTTGGAGATTGAAATTTCTCCAAATGTTGATGACTTCTCCAAAAATAAATTGATGAAAAACAGTAATAACAAATATCCTGATCGCCCTCCTGACTTCCCCTCCCCTGGACCCTCTAGCCATGCTTCATTGATGATGACTTCAGGCAAGGACATGGACTTCTCTAAGAAATCTTTGTCCAAAATTAAATCCTCAACACAACCAGGTTGAGTAAAAATTTGAGAATGCTCCATATCGAAGACTTACCAGTCTGTTGTGATTACGAAATGATCTCAACAGCTCTGAAATCATTTGGAACTGTTGAAGAAATCATGATGAACTTTACTGATATTGAACCTAAATGGGAAGGGTGGATTACCTTTAGTAGCCATGATGAGGCTCTAAAGGCTAGTAGTATGAGACATGCCATACACATAGGTCAAGCTACAGTACGAGGTGACTTAACAGAGTTCCCAAAGACATGGACGTTAATGTACCATCTAAATGGGCTCAGGATAAACCAGAGAAATAGCAGAGTGCAAAAATAACGACTCCTAAACCAAGAGGGAAAATTATAACTACTATAAATTTTGCAGGTTTCTTCAGAAAAAGGTGATATTTCTCATTTTAGGAAGAACACTGTTCTTATTCATGCCAAATCCACAACCCAAGCATATATGCAGATCTTGTTGGACATAAAAAATGATGAAATGATTACAAAGATCAAACCCCACTTAAACTTTACTTATGGGAGAGGAGTACTATTTGATAAAGACCTTTATGACATGACAGAAGAAGAAATTCTAGAAATGAGTCCCACTTCAGTTTGGAGAATGAAAAAGGCAGCTATTGCCAACATGATCATTTTAACCTTTTGTAGACTCTGAAGTACCTTCTCATGTCATATTTGAAAATGAGTGGGTATGAGTGCATCCTTCCAGCAAAGACCAATGCAGTGCTATCGTTGCTTTAAGGCTGGTCACCCATCAAAAAACTGCAAAAATGCTAAAGTTTGTATAAACTGCTCTGGTGTCCATAATGATGATGAATGTAATAGAAAAGCAAAATGTGTTAATTGTCAACTGGAACATAAATCCAATAACAAAAATTGTGAAATTTACAAATTTGAACAGTCTGCACTAAATAAAGCCAATGCAGAGCATATAAGTATCGGTTCTGCAAAAAGACAATTAGGACAACAACCTAGGAGCTATGCTCAATGTCTTAAGCCATTACCCCTATCTACCAGTGGTAATGGCCCAGCCATCTGGGTCAGGTGCTCAGCCTGTTGAGGCTAGAGCACAAGCCTCCAAGGAGGATAAGATGGTACTTAACCCAACCACCTTGGAATTGTCTCAGGCAGAGTCTCTGCCTGATTTAATGGAGACTGAGGAACAAAAGCACCAAAAGAGGAGATGTTCCCCCTCATCCTCTCCTCCAATTAAACATGCATCACTTAGTAATAGATACGAAGTACTAAGCTCGATGCAAGAACCCCAGCCTGAATTTAAACAAACTGACAAGATAGAGAAACAAAATGACACCAGTAAATCAACAGATAATAAACCAAACCTGTCAAGACCAGTCCTTTCCAAATCATCTCTTGACAATGCTCATAAACAAAAGAGTAAATGAGGCGGCTCCATCCAAAGGGCCTTCAGCAAGCCCAAAAAATAGTTTTCACGTCAATACTACAATGGAACTGTAGAGGTCTTAGGGCTCTAAGTGAAGAGCTGAAGGTACTGCTCCATGACCATAGCCCAGGTATTGTGTCTCCAGGAAACTAAGCTTGGAAGCATGCAATACAATCCTGGGTTAAATTACTGCATATATAATTCTCCACCACCAATCAGAGATAGAGCTACAGGAGGTGCAGCAATTATAATGATATTCATTTACTGATCAATCAGCTTCCTACTTTTTTCCTCCTCCTTGGTAATTTTAATGCTCTCACAACCCCATATGGGGTGGGAACATGACAGATGCCAAGGGTAGGATGTTGGAGGATATTATGGATGATCATACTATAACTATACTCAATAATGGAGCCATGACTTACCTTAAAATCTACTTCAATACTTATTTGGCTATTGATCTGAGCTTTTGCTCATCTAGTGTTCACATTAATTATGAACAGTCAGTAAATGAACATCCAAATGGGAGTGACCACTTCCCAATTCATACAAAAACAGTTAAGAATCAGCCCTCTGAGTCACCTCCCAAATGGAAGGTAGATGAAGCAGACTGGAAGAAATTTAGCAAGTCTGTTCTCATGGACAAGAATGTAAAATCATTTCCATCCATCTCGGAGGTATATAATTACTTCAATGACACCACCATCAACAGCGCAATTGCCTTTATTCCAACAACAAAAGGGAAGCCCTCTTGACCAGCAGTTCCTTGGTGGAACAAAACCTGCAGTAGTATGAGAAAGATCACTAGAAAATGCTACAAGAAGTATGAGGAGTGGAACTGCCCAAGGCAAAGTTATTTACCAAAGTGCTGTGGCCAAGCAAAATAAATATTTTAAAAAAGCAAAAAGAGAGTCATGGATGTACTACATTAATGGCATTAGCTCAAAAACACCATCTAAAATTATTTGGAAGAAAATTAAAAAACTATAAGGCAAGTTTGTCCCCAAACCTCTGCCTACCCTTAAGATAAATGGTGACCTAATCACCCAATCAGAGAGGGTCGCAGAAAAATTAGAACATTTCTCAAGAATATCAAGTAGTGAGAACTATTCTCTAAAATTCCAAGACATTAGAAATGCCCAGATTTCTCTCGATTTAAGTGAAAATAATTTTGAACCATAAAATGCAAAATTTACACTGCAGGAACTCAAAGATGCCTTGCAGAATACCAAACCATCAGCCCCTGGTGAAGATAAAATACTCTAGGAAATACTGAAACATCTCCCAGAAAAGTCAAAGAAATTTCTTTTAGACATAATAAATGGAATCTGGGAAACTGGTAGTATTCCTAAGGGCTGGAAATTATCATTAATCCTCCCTATGAAGAAACAAAACAAGGATCCTGCTTTACCCAGCACCTACAGGCCAATAGCTCTCACCAGTTGTGTTTGTAAGCTGATGGAAAAGATGATTAACACCAGACTTGTATGGCACTTAGAAACAAATAAATTGCTTTCTCCATTCCAATTTGGCTTTAGGAAAACTAGATCTACTTTAGATCCCTTGCTCAGGCTCTCAAGCCAAATACAACAAGGTTTTGCTAAACAGAGCCAAAAAATCATTTTCTTTGATTTGGAAAAGGCATATGACACCCACATGGCATTATGGTATTATAAAAAAAAGTTGCATAAGATGGGCATTAAAGGAAAAATGATCAGATTTATAAATTCATTTTTATCAGAAAGATATATAAAGGTAAGAGTTGAGAATCATGTATCATGACCTTTCTTACAAGAAGAGGGAGTTCCTCAGGGTACAGTAAACCCCCCGTATTCACGGTCTCAATATTCGCGTATTTCTCTGTGAAACGTATATACACATTATTAAAGGAAAATTCGCCCATTCGCGGTATTTTTCACGGAGAAATATTCACTAATTACTGTATTTTCATATTTTCATGACTAAATGCACTTTTTGTGATAAAACTATTAAAATACTCAGGTATCAGCATTTTTAGAGGGTTTCTTTTGTGTTTAAACTATCAAAATAGGCAGTTCTAAGTGTTTTTGGAGGGGTTTTAAGTATTCATGGATTTTAGCTATTTGCAGGGGTGGGGTGGGGGGGTGAAGTACACATCCCTTGCAAATACAGTGGGTTTACTGTAGTGTCTTTAGTGTCACCCTCTTTGCTATTGCCATTAATGGAATATTAGAAATGCTATCATCACCAATAAAAGGCTCTTTATTTGTAGATGATTTGGCTCTGTACTGCACAGGATATGATGCAGCATCTACTAGCAGGTTCATGCAAAGAGCCATTGATAAAGTAAGCAAGTGGGCTAATGAGCAAGGGTTTCAATTTTCCGAATTTAAAACTGTCGCTGTTCGGTTCTGCACACACTGAACTAAGGAAACCATTCCAACTCTTACCTTAAATGGAATTATTTTACCTTACTCTACTGAAGTAAAATTTTAGGAATGGTCTTTGATGAAAAGCTCACTTGGAATAATCATATTGACCAGTTAAAAGTGAAAGTGAAGAGATCACTAAATATTTTAAATATAGTATCTAATTTTGATTGGGGAGCTGATAAGAAATCGTTGTCAAGGCTTTATAATGCAGCATGTTTATCTAAGACTATGGCTGCCAAGTATACTCATATGCTTCAAAGACTAAACTTAAGGAATAGGATGCTGTGCATAATATGGGGTTAAAGGTCTGCACTGGAGCTTTTAGAACTTCACCCATTGAAAGTATTTATGTAGACTCCCATCAGCTACCACTGGACTTGAGGAGGCATGAGCACTCCCATCAGCTACCACTGGACTTGAGGAGGCATGAGCTAGGTCTGAGACACACCATGCGGCTGAAAAGTTCGAAGGAGAATCCTTCTTTTGAGATCTTAAAACAGCGTGACCCAAAGCTTTTTGGATCTAGATCTTCAATACCATTTCAAATAAGACAGCTGGGTGAACTGGAGAATGAAAGTGTAAAAATGCAGATGATCCTACAAGTGAAACATCCTGCTATCCCTCCATGGTTTATTCCAGCAACAGATGTCTGCATTGAAGAGACAAAGAAGAAAGATCATCAAGAAGAAGTAGTCAGAAACAAGTTTTTGGAGCATGATGAGAGGCATATAAATGACAGGAAAATCTACACTGACGGATCAAAATCAGAAGATGGGGTAGGATGTGCAGTGGTGTGTGAGGGGGAATCATATATAAAAAAGTTATCAGGCTCCTCATCCATATTCACTACTGAAGCAACAGCCATAGTTGATGCTTTAAATCTTGCATCTGATATGAAACTTAAATCCATACTAATATATAGTGACTCAAGTAGTGTTTTAGAAGCCCTAAAGAAGTTTAACCCTACCCACCCCTTAATTCAAAAGGCTCAGGAATGGCTTTTTTATCTTTCTGTTCACCACAAAACAGTAAAGTTTTGTTGGACTCCTGGGCACACTGGTCTAGAAGGGAATGAACTGGCTGATAGTAAAGCAAAGGATGCTGCAAGATGTGATTTTTTAACTAATAAGGTGCCACATTTGGATAAGCGTCCAGTTGTCAGACGATACATTCGTACAAAATGGCAGCAGAGATGGACTTCCCCCATTTTATCCACAAATAGGAAGTACAGAAACATTAGAAAAGTATCGATTTTTGGAGTTCGAGTTTTAATCGTAACAAAAGATTTGAGATCATCCTAACACGGTTTAGGATTGGCCATACCCTCTTCACTCATAGGTATATTTTAGAGGGAGCCATTAGTCCAGTTTGTAATCACTGTGGTGGTCTGCTATCCGTTCGTCACATGCTGGTGCACTGTCCTAAATTTATTCGCCTTAGGGCAAAGTACTTACTAACTGGGAAGACTATTTTAGAAATTTTAAATTATGACATTGAGGTAGATAACCTTATGAGTTAGCTGAAAGAATCTGGTTATTTTAATGAGATATGACTTCAGTATATTTATTAAGATTTTAGTCATATTTATTCTTATACTAAGTATATATTTTGAATATAAAAGTTTAATATATACCTATTTTTTGTTGGTTCTATCTAAAGTCATTCTTCATTTTTTACATTCACATTTTAGCACTGAATTTTACTAGAACATCATCATTCACCTATTCATTATCAATCATATAATTAATTTATATATCTCACCTTCATTACAACGCTAAATAATCCTGATGGGTTCCAGCGCTTGGTCTTCAAGACCTAAATTTCATAATCAATCAATCAATCATTACCCCAATGTTTACTACTGCCACATGTACATACGCACAATGTTTGAATAAAAGAATTTTCTTAAGTGAGGAATATTGTCAAAGATATTCATCCTGTTAGCAGGTGTGACAGAACATATATAAGACAGGAGCCGACATATTCTAAACTCCTTCAATCTAGCATGAAGCATAGCCATTGTTTCACTTCATTAATCTTAATAATTCCCTTTCTATTTCGGTACCAATTATGACAACAATAATGGCAGTGTACGAGAATGGTTCTTTCTTTCTTAAAACAATTATAAAATAACGTTTGGAAATTTTCCATTCATTTTGTATGTCGTTCCTAAACTAGAAAACCGCAACTCTCAAATCTCAAAGAGGATTTCTTCTTTAAAAAAGTTAAAACCATATCATGAGTAGCAGATTATAACTTCAAAATTTCATAAATACATCATTAAAATGGTATTGAACTAATATTTCCTTTTGGAACTTGTGTACAGTACTGGTTATTTGTTGTTAAGTTTAAATGGGGCTAATTAAAACTATCCTAGTTAAATACATGTTTAAAACTAATAACATTTAACTCTCTACAATTAAGGCTATGATCAGATAGGGTAGCTATAACTGTTACAATGGAATGTGTCCACTTCTGTATGCTAATATTACTCTGATAAGATTTTCTTTTGGAATTGATGAAGGTCACAATCCTGGGCAGGATTTAATCTAATTATTAGCCATCATTCTAAAGTCTGAAATTAACTCACTGTAGTACATTTTATCAACAGGCCCATTAAAACAGATTGATGCAAATGACTTTTTACAGAAAAAGGTTCTCAGTTTCAAGACAAATCAAATACATAAGGACACATTTTAACAATAAAAATGCACTAACTTGACAAAAGCATATCCACATACCTCCTCTGGTAACAATTTGTTGGAATCATGAGCAAAAGTAATATTCTTATGAAGAGAATCCCAGATATCACAGGGACCCATATTGTGGCAGGAATAAAATACTGAGACCTTCTTCACAGACGACACTAATGCAAATGTCTCATCTTCATCAGGTTCTTCTTCCTGGGAAGAAATAGTTATAATATAAAATAACAACACAGCAAATCAAAGATCATTTCCATAAACATACCTTTTATATATGTAATCAAAATCACATAATTATCTTATTTTTTCAATGCAAACTGAATTTTTCACATAAAACTATCATGTATACAGCCTATATTTGCAGTCTTCAAATGCCTAGAAACTCCAGTCTACTTGACACAAAACAGATCATGCACATATTCACGGATCCAAATATTCTCAGCAGTTAACTGCCTCACTTTCCATGTAGTCTGGATCATTAACTACAAATCAACATGTGAGAGAGCTCATTACAGAAGTGATGGAGTTCGAATGAACAAGGAAAATTTGGCTCTTTGTTTGAGCTGGTGCTCCTGGATACGTTCTGTACAAAATAAGAAATATTACTCTTTATTATTAATGGGTTTGCATTAACACATATAGTCAAATAATTTTAAAAACTCAAGGAATTATTACTGAACAAGGAAATAAAAAGAAATATAACAGTTTATAATGGCATTTTCCCTATATTGGAGTGGCATATAGAGTTTAGGCCAAAGGCCAAGCACTGGGACCTATGAGGTCATTCAGTGCTGGAAAGGAAACTGAGAGTAGAAAGGTTTGAAAAGTGTAGCAGGAGGAAAACCTCGCAGTTGCACTGTGAAATAATTGTTAGGAGAGGGTGGACAGCAAGATGGAAGAAAGATAATACGAATGGAGGTACAGTAAAAGGAATGAAAGAGGTTGAGGTTAGGGGCCGAAGGGATGCTGCAAAGAACCTTTAGTAATGCCTACAGTACACCCCATGAGGTGCACTGGCAGCACTACCCCATATGGGGATTTTCACTATATTGGTATCCACACCTTATGAATTTTGCAGAGCTATGTGCAACGTAGCAAACACTTGACATGAAATGCAGTCAACTGTTGGGGACCTGCAGACCCAAAAAGTGCAAGCAAATGATTACTACTGCTCTTCTTCTGTCTGTTTGATACAAGACTTTTGTATCTGGGGCATTCAAGGAATGTAAACAAGGGCAATATGTGAGGGGTTTGTGGTGAAATGAATACAAATAATAATAAACTTGAAATGACTATACCACACTAACCAAAAGAAATAAATAACCTTCGACAAACTCTCTGCAATTTTTGGGGGGTAAAAAAAAAAAAAAGAATAAAGAAACATTATTTCTATTCTTGATCTGCGATTCTGAGGAGCTACCTTTATTTTCTATTCATCAACAAAACAAAAGACACGTTAATTTTTTCCTATAAGAGTTTAAGGCTAAGTATTATTATTATTATAATCATCCAGAAGATGAACCCAGTTCAAACAAAAAAAGCCCACAAGGGCCATTGATTTGAAATTCAAGCTTCCAAAGAATATGGTGTTCATTAGGAGTCAGTACTGCTGATACAATTTAATGGCAACCAGCTTGGCTCCTTTCTATAACCCTTTTGCTGCACAGGACTCATCTCCTCAATCGTCAAAAAGTCTTGTCCATGATGTTGAACTGATCTCCTCAGTCATCATTCTTCTGGTTCTAGCTAGGTGACTCATAACAGATTTCACGATTCCATCATCATTGTAAGGAGCTTTCGTATATATTCTACTGACAAATGACAACATTTCATTTCCAATTAACAAAACCATCAGCAACCATCAAAATGCTATGGAGGAATGAGCTTTCTCTCGATGATGAAGTAGTACAGAGGCTTTTATTTGGTAATTACGATGATAGTAGTAAGCCTAAATTATCAGATAGTTCTGATAGTGATAGTAGTGAGTATGGTTATGTTTATTATATTGTAGTTATAGACAAATCTATCTTTAAACATTTTTTTTTACTGTAGGTTTTATAAGAAATGATCATGGATCAGAGGAAATGACAAAGGAGGAAACAGATTTATGAAGCACAACCAATGTATGAGTAAACAAAGAAAACATGATAAAATTTGTGAATGGAAGATCATTGAAGATTCAGTTCATAAAAAAATTGGTGCTCTGAAACTTTTATTGGAGATAAATTCACATTTTCTACAAAATGACAAGTCTATTTTTTTTGTGAGGTTTTTCCAAATGAAATTTTTGGCCCAAGAGCAAACATTCAAGGTTTGTAATCAAGATTTTCAAACTGAATAATAAAAATGGCATTACTTTACTCCATATTTTAGAGGTATCACACTGAAATTACTCACCAATAAAAGCTACATAATCCAGTATTCAATAATTACCTACAAGTTATTTGCACATTTTATCACTCTACTATAATAAAACAGTCTCTCTACTAAAATAAATATAACATAATAGTACAGTGTAATATAATAATAATGCAATTAGCAAAGAATTGAAATACATACATAAAAGGGTGAAAAGTCAGTTACACAATTAGCAGTACTGTACTGTACAATGGTCTCATCACTAGCAGAGATAACAGGCTCACAGCGAAAGGATTAAAGGAGAATGAAAAACATAATAAATACTTACCCCCTCAATCAGCGTAAAATATTCATCATTAGCTTCTTTGTACTTGTTCACTACCATATCTAACAACGAGGAACGTGCAATATCACAACGGGAATATATTGCATAGTCATCATTGCACAGAATCTCAAGTGTTTTTGCAGCAGTTTCCAAGACTTCTGTATCACTATGTTTGTCAGCAACTTCCTGGATTAACTTCAACAAGATATCTAGGTTCTGAAAACAGATAAAAAAATAATTAAAAGTCAATTTGCTCTGCCTAAAAGTTCGCTAAAGCCTTAAGAACAAATATACAAAGGATCATCATTTCACCCTACAACTTCATTTTCTTTACCTTTTCTTGCCTACTGGTAGTGTACACTTCCAAATCAAAATATTGTGGTATGATGAGAAGATTGGCAACTTTCTCTGGATCAGCAATGTATTTGTGTAAAAGTTGAGGTAGCGTTGGAATGAGATGTTCTGTCAGTTTGGCTCGATCATCATTCACTTGCTTCAGTTCCTTTGCAGAGAGAATTTGCTAAAAAAGAAACATTGTATTTAATTAAAAAGTTATGGGTATAAAAGACTCTAAAATAATATAACTCACAGAAATTAGACTCAATTTTCTGACTTGTAACTTTCCATAACCTTAATTTCTAAACAAAAATACTAAATAATAAAAAATTCTATCTCATAATCAATCACAGGTAAGCAAACATTTGAAATCCTCTGGACTGTACCTTTCTAGTTGGTCCTCGACCAACAGGTGGTTCTCCAGTTGCTGCCTGCTTAATACAACAGACCATGATTTCTATTAAGCTAGTTTCCTGACGATCATCCAGTGGTTCTTCCATGGGTCCGGGCTCTTCCAAGAGCAAATCAGTCATACATTCGTAATCTTTCATCATACTATTACTTTCAATCAAGGAATCCACCAGATAAGCACCATGTTCATGAAGCTGGAGATAAAATGAAAATAAATTTCTGCCATGAGAAAAAATATGTCTTCTCAATAAAAAATTATATTATATTAACCTTAAACGCCGACTGGACGTATCGTACGTCGACTAAAATTGTCTGTTGGGTGCCGAGTGGATGTAACGTGCGTTGACTACAAAAAATTTCAACCTTCGGTCAACTTTGACTCGACCGAAATGGTCGAAAAATGCAATTGTAAGCTAAAACTCTTACATTCTAGTAATATTCAATCATTTACCTTCATTTTGCAACAAATTGGAAGTCTCTAGCACAATGTTTCGATTTATGGTGAATTTTTGAAAAAAACTTTTTCCTTACGTCCGCGCGGTAACTCTGCCGAAAATTTCATAAATTCTTTCGTCATTTTGTCGTAATTTTTGCACCATTTTATATTAGCCGTTACATAAAGTTTTATATATGAAGATGTGCGCAATTTCATGTAAAATGCAACAAAAAACAACCAATGATTGTAGCTTTTATCAGTTTGGAAATATTTTCAAATAAATCACGATAAGTGCCAAAATTTCAACATTCGGTCAACTTTGACTCGACCGAAATGGTAAAAAAACGCAATTGTAAGCTGAAACTCTTACATTCTAGTAATATTCAATCATTTCCCTTCATTTTGCAACAAATTGGAAGTCTCTAGCACAATATTTCGATTTATGGTGAATTTTTGAAAAAAAGTTTTTCCTTACATCCGCGCGAGAAATTCTTTCGTCACGTTGTCGTAATGTTAGCACCATTTTATATTAGCCCTTAAACACCTGTTGGACGTAGCAAACGTTGACTAAAATTGTCTGTTGAATGCCGAGTGGACGTAGCAAACGTCGACTACAAAAAATTTCAACCTTCGGTCAACTTTGACTCGACCCGAAATGGTCGAAAAAACGCAATTGTAAGCTAAAACTCTTACATTCTAGTAATATTCAATCATGTACCTTCATTTTGCAACAAATTGGAAGTCTCTAGCACAATTTTTCGATTTATGGTGAATTTTTGAAAAAAAACTTTTTTCTTACGCCCGCGTGGTAACTCAGCCGAAAATTTCAGAAATTCTTTTGTCATTTTGTCGTAATTTTTGCACTGTTCTATATTAGCCGTTACATAAAGTTTTATATACGAAAATGTGCACAATTTCATGTACAATACAACAGAAAATAACTCATGGTTGTAGCTTTTATCAGTTTTGAAATATTTTCATATAAATCACAATAACTGCCAAAATTTCAACCTTCGGTCAACTTTGACTCGACCGAAATGGTCAAAACACGCAATTGTAAGCTAAAACTCTTACGATCTAGTAATATGCAATCATTTACCTTCATTTTGCAACCAATTGGAAGTCTCTAGCACAATATTTCGATTTATGGTGAATTTTTGAAAAAACTTTTTCCTTACGTCCGGCGCCAGAAATTCTTTTCGTCACGTTGTCGTAATGTTTGCACTGTTTTATATTAGTCGTTACATAAAGTTTTATATATGGAAATGTGTGCAATTTCATGTAGAATACAACAGAAAATAACTCATGGTTGTAGCTTTTATCAGTTTTGAAATATTTTCATATAAATCACGATAACTGCCAAAATTTCAAGCTTCGGTCAACTTTAACTCGACCGGAAAATGGTAAAAAACGCAATTATAAGCTAAAACTCTTACATTCTAGTAATGTTCAATCATGTACCTTCATTTTGCAACAAACTGGAAGTCTCTAGCACAATATTTCAATTTATCGTGAATTTCTGAAAAAAAAAAATTTTTCCTTACGTCTCTTGTACGTAACTCGGCCGAACATCTCAGAAATTCTTTTCGTCATGTTGTCGTAATGTTTGCATCATTTTACATTAGTCGTTACATAAACTTTTATATATGAAAATGTGTGCAATTTCATGTAGAATACAACAGAAATTAGCTCATGGTTGTAGCTTTTATCAGTTTTGAAATATTTTCACATAAATCACGATAACTGCCAAAATTTCAACCTTCAGTCAACTTTAACTCGACCGAAATGGTCAAAAAAATGCAATTGTAAGCTAAAACTCTTACATTCTAGTAATATTCAATCGTTTACCTTCATTTTGCAATAAATTGGACGTCTCTAGCGCAATATTTTGATTTATGGTGAATCTTTTAAAAACATTTTCCTTACGTCCTTGCTGGTAACTTGGCCGAACATCTCAGAAATTCTTTTCGTCTCGTTGTTGTAATATTTGCACCGTTTTATATTAGTCGTTACATAAAGTTTTATATATGAAAATGTGCGCAATTTCATTTACAATACAACAAAATATAACTCATGGTTGTAGCTTTTATCAGTTTTGAAATATTTTCATATAAATCACGATAAATAGAAAAAATTCGACTTTCGGTCAACTTTAACTTTCGACCGAAATGGTCTAAAACTGCAATTGTAAGCTAAAACACTTAGTCTAGTAATATTCAATCAATTAGCTTCATTTTTCAACAAACGGGAAGTCCTAGCACAATATTTCGATTTATGGTGAATTAAAAAAAAAAAAAAATTTTACGTCCACCCGTTATTTAATTCATGCATCATTTTGTGATAATATTTTCTCTGTGTTGCTTTGATCATTTTAAAATTTGTTATATACCAAAATCATTGCAATTTAGTGTACAATACAACTAAAAAAAATTAAGTCATTAGCTTTAACCGTTTTGCTTACAGCGCGATTTGTATACAATTATATACGAGTTTTTTTTTTTTGCTGTCATATATTCCAATATTTATATATGATAATGATATTTTCTTCATTTCTGATGGTTGCATACTAAACTTCAGGCAATGACAAAAAAATGAGCCAAAAATGAACTCTTAATCTTAAAAACTAAAGCGTGCTGTGATTTTTTGAAAAAACTTTTTCCGCTTCGGCGCTAACTCACGAACGCTGCCGGCATACGGGAGACGTTTTTGTAAAAAGGACTTCGGCGTTAAAGGGTTAGTCGTTACATAAACTTTTATATATGAAAATGTGTGCAATTTCATGAAGAATACAACAGAAAATAACTCATGGTTGTAGCTTTTATCAGTTTGGAAATATTTTCATATAAATCATGATAATTGCCAAAATTTCAAGCTTCGGTCAACTTTAACTCGACCGAAATGGTCGAAAAACGCAATTATAAGCTAAAACTCTTACATTCTAGTAATATTCAATCATGTACTTTCATTTTGCAATAAACTGGAAGTCTCTAGCACAATATTTCGATTTATGGTGAATTTTGAAAAAAAATTTTTCCTTACATCTCTTGGCGCAGTAACTTTCGCCGAACATCTCAGAAATTCTTTTTTTCACGTTGTCGTATGTTTGCACCGTTTTACATTAGTCGTTACATAAACTTTTATATATGAAAATGTGTGCAATTTCATGTAGAATACAACAGAAAATAACTCATGGTTGTAGCTTTTATCAGTTTTGAAATATTTTCACATAAATCATGATAAGTGCCAAATTTTCAACCTTCAGTCAACTTTAACTCGACCGAAATGGTAAAAAAACGCAATTATAAGCTAAAATTCTTACATTCTAGTAATATTCAATCATGTACCTTCATTTTGCAACAAACTGGAAGTCTCTAGCACAATATTTCGATTTATGGTGAATTTAAAAAAAAAAACTTTTTCCTTACGTCTGCGCGCGCTAACTCGGCCGAACATCTCAGAAATTCTTTCGTCACATTGTCGTAATGTTTGCACCGTTTTATATTAGTCGTTACATAAAGTTTTATATATGGAAATGTGCGCAATTTCATGTAGAATGCAACAAAAAATAACTCATGGTTGTAGCTTTTATCAGTTTTGAAATATTTTCATATAAATCACGATAAATAGAAAAAATTCTACCTTCGGTCAACTTTACTGCTACCAAAATGGTTGAAAACTGCAACTGTAAGCTAAAACACTTACAGTCTAGTAATATTCAATCAATTACCTTCATTTTTCAACAAACGGGAAGTCTCTAGCACAATATTTCGATTTATGGTGAATTTTTAAAAAAAACTTTTTTTACGTCCGCTCGTTACAAATTCATGCATCATTTTGTGATAATATTTTCTCTGTGTTGCTTTGATCATTTTACAATTTGTTATATACTAAAATCATCACAATTTAGTGTACAATTCAAAGAAAAAAATATAACTCGTTAGCTTCAACCGTTTTGCTCACAGCGCGATTTGTATACAATTATATATGAAATCTTTTTTGCGCTGTCATATATTTCAATATTTATATATGATTATATTTTTTTTCATTTCTGATGGTTGCAGACTAAACTTCAGGCAATGACAAAAAAAAGGAGCCAAAAATGAACTTCTTAATCTTAAAAACTAAGCGTGCTGTGATTTTTGAAAAAAACTTTTTTCCGCTTCGGCACTAACTCCTGAACGCCGCCGGCATACGACAGACACTTTTGTAAATAAAGGCTCGGCGTTTAAGGGTTAACATAAAAACAAACCTGCTGAGTACGAAGTAGATCAGTTATTTATGTCATTAACTTTTAAACATAGAAAAACAGAATAGTGATATTTTTCAAGCTTTGAATGTCATGAAAATACATTACACAAACATACCTCTGATTCGATAAAGAACTGCACAAGATCTCGAATAAGAGGAGTATTTGGTCTCCTTTTTTTGCCTCTCTTTGTTCTCAAAGCTGCTACAGCTTCATCATCCGGAATGAAGAGACGTTCATTGAGGAACTCTCCAGCTGCTTGGGCTACTGCACGATGAGAGGAATACACAAGTTCATAAACATGCTCACAATCCTTGTCTGTGAGAATGTCTCGGTGGTATTTCAGGATGGATATCACCAGTTTCACAGCCTGGACAGCAACATCATACTCTTTGTCTAGGGTCATGGCAACAACGCGATCCTTGAATTTACTAGTGAAAAGCTCTAGCTTACTTTTGAGCTCCTCACTGGCATATAAAGGCTGCAAGGCCTGGAGACACTTCAGACGTACATCTCCTACTTTATCATGAAGTGTCCAGCCAATGTATTTCAAATAGGAGTCATCCAAGAAGTTCTGGTGGAACTTTTTCATCCAGAGCCCAATTTCTGCCATACAGATTGACCGTATTTCAGGTAAAGTGTCCCTAGAAAATAAAGGAAAACATTAGAAAATAAAGGAAAACATTACAATTACATAGAGAGAGAGAGAGAGAGAGAGAGAGAGAGAGAGAGAGAGAGAGAGAATCAAATAATACCACATCTTACCTGTATCTATGCACAAAGACTGATTTGAACATATATGTAAGCATGTTCTTTATTTCATCCATATTCTCCTCTAGTTCCTGCCGCCTAGTCATCAGGGATTCCAAGCGATCAGAAGCACGTTTTTCCCGAGACTGTAAAAGATAAGTACATGAAGCATAGTTTGCAAGGGCTCAAGTTTTTCATTAATTATAGATGAAAATGCTTGAAACAAAGTTTTTACAAAAGCTCCAAATCACTCACCTTTTGTCTTTCTGATTCATATTGACGCTGAGTATTATCCAAGTTGACAGAAACTGTGAGGGCAACATCTACTAGGGCAGTCATCAGTTTCATTGCTGTTTAAAGAAATAAATATGAGGTCAGTATCTCTCACCTAAATAAAAAAAAAAAAAGTACACCAAAAAACTAGAATAGACTTCTACTTATTCAGAACTGAAATAAGCACTGAAAAACTCACAAAATGTTATATAAATCAGTATTAGATTTCCACATTATAATACTAAGAAAATTTTCAAAATATGGTAACTATCAACAATGCCCTCCACCTAACTCAACAAAAAATCAGATCAATTACAATTCTTCATAAATACTTGACTTTTATAATTAGGTTCTAAAGTAATTAATTGTGGTCTTTTTCTTTTGCAGTCTTTTCTATTTTCTACAATTTTGCCTTTATGGATCATCATGTTTGGTCATTTTCTTTTGTCCTTTGTTTTACATAATTTAACAGTTATACAAGGAAATAAGGGAAAATTATTAACATTATTGTCAAAAGAGCAAAATTCCTGCATAAAATATAAACATCTCTGCCAACAATGTATTTATTTTCAGTTTTCTGTTTGTTTATTAGCTTTTATTTTCAGTTTTGTTTGTTTATTAGCTTTATTTTCAGTTTTCTGTTTGTTTGCAAATAATTTTACAAGAAGAAAATTTATCAAAGGTGGGTCTTGTGACTAACATATGGTGATTAAATTTTGTGAGACAGGAATACAACTTTCCAGAAGAAAAGACTTTCCAGGGTGGGTTGGTCAGCCTTAGCAGAGGTTTGTGGTCTCTGAACATCATTCAAAGTACAAATATTACCCAAACAGTAACAATTTTTTTGTATTCTTCTATAAACACATTTGTACTACCTTACATGCCAAGGATTTTTATATAAGAATAATTATGACAGCCACAAACACCAAGTCATGAGAGCAAAATTAGCAAACATATTCCTTCTATTACAAAAGATTTTAGAAGTAATTTGATTTTAGCAAAACTGGCAATAAAATCTACTTATACAAAACAAACAGTAGATAATTCATGGTTAACTTAACCACTGTCTTTGATTTCTAAGGTGAAAACCAAGTACTTCTTCAATTTAAAAGGACTAAAAACAAAGGAATAAAGAAAATAATGACCTCATAAAAAGAAAAAAATACATAAACACTATCTGCGCACAGTAAAGAAATACTGCACATTTACAGCTACTGCATTTTATTCAACCCAAAAATCAGCATTAAGTTCTGTAAGCTGCAAATCAAGATCTTAAGAGAAAAACTATAAAAAAAGTGATATGCAGTTGTGACATATTCATTGCACTCTACAGCAATGGAAATGGACTTCCTCACCCATAAAGGCCACTGTTCAGAACTTCCTTGACTTCAGATTAACATGTACCTCATAAATCCTTACAAATCATATAAGCAACTATTCTGTACTCCAACAAAGACCATGTACAGTACAAAGTAAAAGAATAATTTACATAACATAACACAAGCAAATATTAACTAGTTCGTTAGCCCATCTACGAGACAAGCTCAGACTTGGTAAAAATTTGCAATGTATTACTGCATGACACTGAATGACTGGATAATAAATAATCACAGAATGATTTTACCAGTCTATTAATTTAAGTTTCTAGACTGTCACCAAAATAAAAAGAAAATTCTGGAATGATGGATGAACAAACAACTGGAGCAGGAAGAAGCTGAAGAAACAGGAGAGTAGTGTGTGAAGAATGTGAGGGGAACAGATGAAATGCCAAAGAGCTATAAGTACACTGGGAAATGAACCTTCAGTAGTAATACCTATAATGAACTAAGCAAGGCATACTGTGCACAGTCTTTCATCCAAAATCTTTATGAAATCTACTCTGTGCAAAACAACTATTTTGGTTAGATTGGCTATGTTTACCCCTAGATTTAAAGTATAGGACAACCCCTTACATAAACTTCACATTTCCAAAAAGAGACTGCTCCTAAGCCTGAAGACTCTTCTATGAACCATTAGCCTATACCTGCTGGGAAACTATCTTACATCTTTCTAAAACTTCCAAGTTCACCTGTATCTTTTCAAAAATTATACCCTGTTTTATATTTCATATTGCAGTTACATAATCAAATTTTCTACTTGTTATTTTGATTGCACAGAACACTGACAAGATGTGACAATGTGGAAGTGGAGGAGAGATGTGGTGTCCAGTTACTGGAAAATTAACCGAGATCTTGAGCTAGAGATGGTTTGCAAATAAGGCTTATTTTTTCTCTCTTTCTTTTTATATTTGGATTTACTACAGCAGTCTATATGAACTAAGCAAGGCATACTGTGCACAGTCTTTCATCCAAAATTTTTATGAAATCTACTCTGTGCAAAACAACTATTTTGGTTAGATTGGCTATGTTTACCCCTAGATTTAAAGTATAGGACAACCCCTTACATAAACTTCACATTTCCAAAAAGAGACTGCTCCTAAGCCTGAAGACTCTTCTACGAACCATTAGCCTATACCTGCTGGGAAACTATCTTCCATCTTTCTAAAACTTCCAAGTTCACCTATATCTTTTCAAAAATTATACCCTGTTTTATATTTCATATTGCAGTTACATAATCAAATTTTCTACTTGTTATTTTGATTGCACAGAACACTGACAAGATGTGACAATGTGGAAGTGGAGGAGAGATGTGGTGTCCAGTTACTGGAAAATTAACCGAGATCTTGAGCTAGAGATGGTTTGCAAATAAGGCTTATTTTTTCTCTCTTTCTTTTTATATTTGGATTTACTACAGCAGTCTATATATAAATTTGTTTAGTGTATTAACCATTTCTGCTTGTTTCACAGAAATAAGTCTTATGGTTATGCCGTTCCTTTTCCATCAACTTTCCCACACAATGCAGAGTAAGCAAAGTATGAATTCTGTTTCCAAATGCTTAACGAATTTTCAGTACTAAATCCCCCAACAATATGACCACCAATTACCTCAACAAAACACCTCTTTTTATACACTAACCTGCTAATGTGGCAGTATGCCTGAAAGCTCGAACTTGTGAGTCAGACAAACCAGTAAGAAGTGAGATAACATTGTCCATCAGATATTGGTCGTAGATGATAGAATACTGGCACTGCTTAACCAAAAGTTGAACAAATTCGCTGAAGTTGCTCCGAAACTTCTTCCACTGCTGCCCTCCCTGGATCAAGGGATACTCACCACTTTCCTGAAAGTCACAAAGAGATGAATCTGTATCACTAGGCTTGATGTGAAAATGCACAGGAAGTGTAGCACTACATCTATGGGACGTATGCTTTTATTACCAAAACTTACCCGCGTCTATTCCAGCAGCATGAAAAAGCGAAGGCTACCTGAAACAGTACGCAAGGGTCTCCAGCTAAAAGACTACAAAGTATCTTCTTTACATTACAATACAGTACAATACAGCACAATTCTCATACATATTAAAAGTATGGGAAAAAGCATTGTCAAAATACTCATTCTGCACTGTACCTCTTCAAATTCCTCTGTCATCCTTCGGATAATTTCAGCATGCTCCATAGTAGCCTGCATATGAGCCGTAATCTTTCCTTTACAGCCAGCTGCATTAATGAAAAACTGCATCAACTGAAGCAGAGCAGCATCTCTGTTATCCTTGTATGAGTCGATCCAGTCATCTACAACTTGCTGAAAAGATCAAATTCACACTCATCAAAAAGCTTCATTAAGTAGGATATACAATGCAAAGCAAAAATCATTTCCTAAACTATGCATGAAAGGCAAAAGAGGAGAAGAAAGTCACATCACCAACCCTTTTCCATCATTCATTTAAAAAAATATCGTACATCTACTAAAACAAAAAATCCAGTACAAATATTTAGTACAAGTTGACATTGCAAAACAAAAGTTTAACTTTTGAAAACCTGATACACAGGAAATCCTTTTGTAAAGTATCACATCCCATAGTAAAGATATCAAAGGTACAAACACTCATCATTATAAGCAAACTTTATAAATGACTCTATTCAATATAAAATGTCCACTGTATTTCTTAAAATTTTAGGCAGTCGTCCTTCACCCGTTATTTTTTAAAATTGTCATTTGAGTGGATTTTGTGATCCTCATGCACAATATCTACCAAAGATCACTACATGTAAACAAAAAATAATTCTTTCTTATGCTTAATGTGAAAGTTGATGCACCTATTTTCCAGGATATAAGTGCCTGCAATTTTTGTGTACATACTCCACAATAGTGATAGGCGCACTCTTCCTCCTTGATCTCCTGTCATTTCCCCTTATCAATCATTTAGGAACTCTTTTCATGCCATTATTCAAATATTAATGACAGACACTGAATGATGTAAACAATCATGGCACCACATGGGTTGGCTTCAAATAATTAAGGGTTGAAAGTACTCCACTGGTTTGTTCTAACAAACTGAAGAAAACGGTAGTGGAAAATACTACCAGTGCCAAATTAATTCAACTTTTTTTGTTAATTAAATTTTTTCATAAAGTTAATTTTCCAAAAATAAGCTGTTACTTACAATTAGCTATTTTGTTTGCCATGAAATCATCTTAAGATATTTCAGTCCCTCATATGAGAAAGAAATGAACACAAGTCAGATAGTTGTAATGCACATGTGCAGGTAGAGTCTAAGGCCTAAAGCAGCCATGTTTCCAAATTCTTGCTGTACGATCCACAAGCTGCACAAAATTAAGTACTGTATAGGCAGTCCCCAGTTATCGGCGGGGTTCCATTCCAACAGCATGATGACAAGCGAAAATCGTCGGCTCTCGGTTATCGGAGCTTTTGTCAGGTATGTATCGGTGCCATTACGCGATTATTGGCAGCGATAAGCGGAAATCAGCACATATCGGCACCAAAAAACACTGATTTTCGTCACTAGACAAGCGCTGAAAAACTGGATTGCTGATAACCTGGGGACTGCCTGTGCTTATGATTTACCATGGGTATAAGAACCCATGCTTAAACCTGCTCCAGACCCATCTGGAACAATGTAGGTTTAGAGACCTGTACCACTACTGTATAGGGTATCTCCAAGAACTAATGTAGCAGAAGACAGCACTTATTCAATAAGAGTACATACTGTAAAGGCAATTAACAACAGATTTTTTCATAAAAGTCATTACAAATAAAAGAAAAATTGTTAAAGTAATGAAGAGGGTGAATCCCCATATGGGAACCTAACCCAAAACAGAGAGCACCTGTCCCAATACTACCACAGGACCCTGTGAGTATGAGGCACAACTACCTGTATGTCACAATACTGAGATCAAGGCTCCTCAACATAGTCTGGTGTCTCCACATGCATGCTGTGAAACTACATTAACATCTCCATAAAGTTGAAATTCGCAAGTTGAAAGGACTTTCATCAAAAGAACAAACATCATAACATGTGCTGCCTCATCACTGCTCATTTTCTTGAGGCCCTTACAATAACTTGCCTAAGCCAGAACAGTATTCCTAGCAACTGTACAAACACCATGGGGGAGGCTAGAAAGTTGTTTTCAAGCTCACTTTTTTTGTAAGATGGCAAGATACAAACAACAAAGACTGTGATAGCCAGAGGGGAAGTCCAAAGAAAAAGAGAAGTACCGGTCTTATATAATAAGAGTAACAAGGTTGTAAATGTCTTATTTTCAGCAAGTATACCTGAAAAAGCTTACTAGGCATACTAATGGGGGTTTACAGACAAAACTGCTATATTTACGTAATTATGCTTGAAGATTAGCAAAAGAGGCCAATAAAATAAATCTAAGAAATTGGCTTCTGATGCACATAATAAGTGTGGAGGGAAGCATGCAACTTTCTTTCATACAGTACTACAGAGAAGACATGAAGGACCAAAACTGTAAACTCCACGAAGATAAAGAGCAGGTTGTAGCACCATTCCGATCCTTGCATTTTACCAACGGGATCTCAGACTAAGACTAACAAAAACTACATGACTTGGTAGTAGGGTAAGTAGTAACACTGTTCTTAACCTTAAATTTCACCATCTGGAAATCAAATTAAGAGTGACAATCCTGACAAGTTGAGGATGTTAATTCTTGACACTTACAATTACTAGTGCAAGTCTTAAAAGTGCTATATCTGTCATGAAAGCTCCTCTGCTGAGACATGATTATATCAACAGAAGAAATTTAGACCTAAGAACATCAGCATGAAAAAGACTGAAAATACTACCTGACAGGAGTAAGTGTGTATACATGCAGAAGAGGATTTAAAATGATGGGTAAGTAACTGCACGATTACTGGAAGCTGCTGACACAATAGTGGCTAATAGCCATGTAGTACAAACAAATACAGCTTTTAATAACAACACACTGGCAAAACTACACTGAAACAGAACACTATAGCCAATAAAAAAAATGTATGCACAAGACAAATATTATATGTAAGAAAAATAACAAATAGTTTTTGTGATCAAGGTCAGAGTGAAATGTATTATCCTTTAAGACTGGAGAGTAAAGTGAGCAATGTTGAAAGTCTCCATCTATATGTAAGAATAAATTCTTTCTCCTTAAACAAATTATTAATTAATCTTCTGGTGTGCTACTGTTAAAGCCTTCTGTGTTTTTTTTACAGCACATTATTTGCCACTTTACAATTAAACAATAGGAACATATAATATAGTCAAGAAAACTTTGATTTTGCTTTTTATTTGTTTCCTAGTTCTTATATGCTGTCAAGGAAATGGGAGAATTGGAGAGAGGAGGAGGTTGGGCGAACGGCAGACGGTAGCCTAGCTGGAGCACTTGCACCACCCACTGATCTGCACCTGTCTCTCCATTCCTCCCAAAAGAGGCTGAGTCTGGCCGCCACCGGCGCATGGAGGACAGGGATCCTACTTACTGGTATGACGACCTTGTGGCTTTGAGGAGAACTTGTGACCCCTGGAGTTGTAGCGGGACCTTGAGTAAGGTTTGGACTTGGAGTTACGAAACGGATGCCTGTTAAGAGGAGATACCATCATGGTCAAAGGAGCGGGAGCAGGCCTCGGTCTGGTGGAAGACATAGACAGGATGTGTGACGACGCCCTCTTATCCATGGCTGACAGGGCGTCTTTCACTACTGCTTCTGGGAAGAGGCCCTCCTTGTCAAAGGGTGCGAACATCAAAGCCGTTCTCTGAAGAAGTCACAGCCTTAGACAAGAACGAGCACCAAGTTTCCCTCTTCTTCAGAGTGGCCATGGCGAAGAGGAGGAAATTTCGCCTGCCGCATCATGGATAGCGATATCGGTGCAGGAAAGGAACCCGTGATTTTTTCCAAGACGCCTTCTGCGAGATTAGCCTGCTCCACCTATTTGAAAACAGCTCCCATTGACCAATCGATAAAGCTGACAATCTCTAGGAGCTTGAAGAGGTTCCTGGAAAAATGTTCTACATCTAGGGCAGAAAAAGAAGGTCTTGGCTGCCTCGAATGAAATGCGTCTTGAGGGTCCACAAGGGAGCCGAAGTCACCCTGTGCTGAAATTGCAGATCCCAGTGAAGGAGAAGCTCCTGTGCTGTAATAATTTTGCCTCCTTTTCGACAGCTTTGAAGGAGGGTGTGCAAAACAACGACTTACCCGAGGACCTCTTAGCTTCCAACCACGCCTCTACCTCTTTTAATGCTTTCTTGGAGGCGGTGGAGAGTACCAACTTGGGAAGTGAAGTGGCAGGACCTTGTTTTCCCAGGCGCAACGTAGAAGTCGGAGAAGAGGGGCTGTCGGCTGAAAATGTTATGGTGCGACTGCAGCAGAAAGCTGAGTAGAGAAGCGTAATGTGAAGAAGGCCCGATTCACCTTGGCCTTCCTCTTCACCAGAAAGAAACGGTTCCGTGCCCAGACCGTCCAGGAGTTGAGGAGGAGCGACTTCTTTATCCTCGGGAATACCAAGGACTTTGCGGACTACCTTTTCTAGCCTCCTTCCAACAGAATAGACTCCTGGGAGGGTGAGGATGTAGCCAAAGGCGCAAACACTTCGTGTGTAGGAGGAGGAGTAAGAGGCCGGGCACTTGCGGCGGAACTTCCTGGAGAGGGCTAGGCCTCCTGACTGCACTAGGTGACCTGGGAGAAGCGTCTGAAATGTATCTTCTTGATCGGATCCCCACGCTGAGCAACCAGGTATAGGGCTGGCTGTCCTTTTCTTGAAGAGTTTAGTAACCCTAGGGCAGGAATTATCCGAAGAATGCCTCTTTAAGGGCCGAGAGGTCTGATCCCACTTGCGATGACGAGGAGGGGGGGGATCCGAAGAGCTGGAATATGAAGAGACTGAAGATGAACTGCTGCTACTCTCACCTGAAGAGCTTAACCTTAGGTAGTGCCACTTCGACTGCGACCACCTTGATGAAGCTTCTGGGGACACCAACCTGCGATGTCGGCGATGGCGAGAAGATCGACGCGTCGATGGATCACTTTCACGTCTCCCTGAAGCTTACTACTTCCGCCACCAGGACTAAGGCTTTCCTGTACCTTAGAGGACGAGCCTGCTCGTGGGCAATAATTTCTGACCTTTTCGCCAGCACTGGACTGTCTTCTAGCCTCAGAAGGCGAGCAGGACAGTTGCCTTTGCTCAAAAGATTTAGAAAAACGAGCAGACTCGCCTGAAACGCGATCGCGAACAACCACATTGTTATCACCAACACCAACACTGACGTCATCACCGACGCTAACGGCCGGACTACGGTGCGAACGCACTAAACTTAAGACCGACTCCATGAAACCGTTCATTTGCGCTTCCATTTGATTTCTGAAAAGAACGAATTCTGATTTATCAGCCTCGAGGCTGGGCTTTGCTTTAGGGACAACATACTGGGAAGCTGGTGAAGAAGAGGGGGGAATATGATAGGGGGAAAGAGCAGCGGTAGAGGAGGGGGTAGGAGAGGAAGGAACAGCCGGTAGAGGAGGTGACACCAATGCCACCACCGAAGAAGATGATAGCCTAGCTTCCTTACGCTTAAAGGCTTTCCTATCCCTATCCCTAACCAGCTTTATCTGATGGGAGCTGTATGTTTGCCAAAACTCCTGACTCCATTCCATACATTCACTGCATGTGTTCTCCTGGGAACACTCTTGACCCCCTACATGCTGTACACAAAGAATGGCGATCGTATTTAAGTTTAACTAGTTTGGCGGAGCACAAATTCCCTGCGCAAACTCTGGATCCCCGAGAAGCTTGAATCCGACATAGCTACGAATTCCCAGAGCTAGGCTATCTAGATAAATAAACAGGCAATTGAGTACTTCACCAGGAGAGACGCCACACCTAAGTGCAAGCAGACAAAGGAACCCAAACAGTTTGAGGCAGACGGACGCGCGAGATCGTTCCCAATACGCCGAGAATGAAACTGACCTGGGTTTATGGGTATGTCTCCTGCCACGCTACCCCACCGACATCCGGTGGGATTGGGTCTCCGCCAATTGTATCAGCGTTCCAAACAAAGTTTGAAAATTTATATCTCGGACGTGTCGATTTTAAAGAGATAAAAGCTTTTACAGTGTTTTGGTAAGTCATTATAATGAAAACCACTGACCTATGAAATAACATAAGGGCTAACCTATCAGTTCCCCACCTTGTAGGGGTGGTACCTCTTACAATGTGCCTAACATAGTACACTGCACTCCTGTCTGCCTTAAACTTTCACCTACTTCATTCAGTCTCCTCCCAACTAGCTACCAAACTTCTTTAACTTTGCCTTGCTCCAGTGACTGGTAGTCGAAAACTATCTTATAACATTGTAAGCAGTCCAAGTTGTACGAAATCATACAGATCACATACACATCATCATATTTGATAAACAAATAAATACTAAAGACCTATCTAGTCTGAAAATTTATCATGATTTTAATATTTGTATGGAAAATGTTTTATCTTTTTATATCTCCATATAATAACTGTTTGACTGTTTACTTAATGACAATACTTCTTTATTTATTTATTAATTATTGTACATTATTATATTCAGCTTACAACACTCCTGATTTATGATGGGATAATTGGAATGAATGAATCATGAAATTTTGGCTATAAGCCATGGACTGGGGCACTTTCAGCCATTCAATCATTAAGATGTTGAATATGAAGAGCTAGAGTGGCTGGACAGCAAATTCAAAGAGATCCAGAACAAAAATGAAACGAAGAGCAAGAATCTGAGAGTGAAACTGAGGGACAACCCCAAAGTTACACTAAGGTGTAATCATTGGAGAGTCTGGCTAACAGGATGGCAGAAAGAAAATAGCAATGAATAAGTACATGCAGCTTTAATAATCCAACAAGGCACCACTTGAAGTGTACTGGCTGCAGTTCCTACCAGATGAGAGATAACTGGAGTGGATTCCTTCTTAAAATCAAAAAGCATCTGAATAAACCCAACCAAAACTGGTAATGTTTTCTAGTTCATGCAATAAATACACTTTCAATAAAACCAATATAAATTCACTTACAGCCAAAGCTATTCGACCATTCTTCACTATAAAGTAGAGGGAACTTTCATCTTCTGCCATCATCTCTGTAATAGGTTTCCTTCCAGGACGACCACGTTTCCTGGGCTGTTCCCCAACATACTGATCACCAATTTTTTTTATTGTAGCTGAAAAACAGAAATACCTATGAAGTCTCAATAGATATCTAATTTTCCAACAAGAATGCAATTTGTTGAAGGGCAATAAAAATGACTTTCAAAGTTGTCCTAACAGTAAAAACCTCTTAATCTGGATTAACCAGAGGAAGACCCTGTCTAAATATGTTGACTGTCCAAATCTTCTGAAAGTCTTTACATATATGCTAACCTACGCTATTCTAGGCTAAGGCAGTGTAGCATACCTACTATAGCTTATTTTTATACAAAATTATCAAACAAACAATGTAGCATTACTAGAGGGTTATAAAATAGTCTGAAAATATTTTAAATAGAATAACTCCCAAGCAATTTATTTAAAAAACAATCTGCCTACATTAGCCTAAACAGATTAAATACAGTGCACAAAGCCTAGTTTAAGCCACCCCAAAAGTGTTTTATGTTCCCACATTCACCTGCTTCCCTACACCTTTTATAACTACTATCCTAGATGGAACATCAGTCATAGCTCAAATTGTAAAGCTTTTACATAATGTATAATTAGATCATATAACAAACTACTCAAGGAAGCAAGGGTGATGGGGGATCACTAAAGAGAAGGTAGAATTAAAACAGGCCAAAGAAAACTTTGGGAATTTAATGAAGAGATATTTGAGTACATATGAAGAGATTATACAAATTATTGTACTATATATAATAATCCCCATGTCTTGGGTTAATTTCCCAAATTTACTATATAAACAGAACAATAATGAAACAGCATACCAAGCTAAGCATTGTGTTACGTAAGGAGTACATAAACAGCTTCATAAGTAAGAAAATCATGTTATCCCTGTTCAAAAACAAAAAGGGGAAAAGTGTTCTATATCTATCAAGACAAAAACAATAATCGCAATACATACCAATCCTGCCTCGTCCTCTCCCTCTACCTCTGCCGCCTCGGATGGATATAGTCAAACGGGGTATGGGCTCATGCGGTTGCTCTGGTTGCTCATCATCATCATCTTCATCAACTCCATCACCGTCAGAATCACCATCTTGGTCCATGTCTTCATCACCATCATCACCTTCCATCTCCTGTTCTTGTTCAGGCTCTGGTTCTGGTTCAAGCTCTGGTGGAGCCTAAAGAAACAATTTGAGAATGAAAAACAATCTAATTATTTAATTTTCAAAACTGCATGTCAAACTCAAATTTTCAATTGTTAAAAAAGGAAATGCTATCCGTAGCCACATTATGAAACCATTAATAATTTCATTATACTGCTAAAATACTAACAACTTTCACAACCAGATAAACTAAACTATTTTCACTTGTAAGATGCTGAAGGCAGTCCCCGGTTTACGGCAGGGGTTCCATTCCCGACGGCATGCCGTAAGCCGAAAATAGCCGTAAACCAGAACATCATAATTATGGGGGGGGGAATAAATAGCACTTACAGCCACATAAAACCAGCTTACAGCGCCAAAAAATTGGGTTAACAGCACCGTGAACCACGCACCATAAAGTCGGGACATTGTGCATTTCACAAAATCAAAAATATAGACTAATACTGTAATTATTCAGTTGCTCACTAGCCAACTGTATACAGTGCCTACATATAGTTTTAGCATGGTATAATGAAAGTTACTTATAACACCCCTCAACCAATTCTAAAATTCACAAAATTTTGAAAACGGGATATTTACATTGGTTTCAGAAGAGCATAATCCCTGATCAAATTCAGCATGATAAAGACATTTGATTTAGATTCAGTGAATTTCATTTACCCTAAATTCAGCATGATAAAGACATTTGATTTAGATTCAGTGAATTTCATTTACTCTATTTCACTGACTAAGAGTATCTCATATTTAGGAACATATTCCTGTATGCAAAATATTTAGATGCTGATACCATTATTGACTGTTCTGGCGGTCTGCCAGAAAGTGTGTTTCTGTCCTCATCCTCCCTAGGAAAGCTCAAAGGGATAATGATGCTCATCATAATTTTAGATGGGACAAACATTTGTAAAAACATCCTACTCTTCAGAATTTTTTTTTTAATATTAACCAACCTGCTGTTCATGCTGAGGCTGATAATGTGAGGGCTGCTGGGGAGGTTGTTCATAGTGCTGCTGATATGCCATATGTGTTTGCTGCTGTTGCTGCTGCTGCTGTTGTTGTTGTTGTTGTTGCTGCTGCTGCTGTTGCTGTTGTTGTTGTTGTTGTTGTTGCTGCTGTTGTTGTTGTTGCTGCTGCTGCTGCTGCTGAAAGTGCTGTTGCTGCTGCTGCTGATGATGATCGTAATCTTGGTGAGGATAAACATGGTGTTGTTGTGGAGTTTGAGATGGATGTTGCTGATGGTGTTGTGGAGTTGAATCATATGATGCTTGGTTATATCCCATCTGATAATCAGGACTGAAAAAAGGAAAAATAATTGATTAAATATTAATACTGCCCAATTCAAAAGTCAAGTTCTCATGGTCAAACTAGCCATGAACACATCAAGGAGGTTATGGGTTTCTTAGACCATTCTAACAAAAAGCTAAGAAATCTGATGCTGAAATATAATCCCATACTACAGACCTTCATATTTTCCAGAATGAGTCAAACTCATTATAAGGCACAATAAACGTTACAAACAAAAGTAAAAATGTCCAAGTTGAATTACACCTATTATTGTATACATTGCCACACAGTACAGTATAATTAATTCATGGATATGACCTCTGATTTTATAAAACCTGAGAATATAAAGTATTCAAATAATCTCCAAAAGACACCTGTTGCAGCAGAATTTCTTCTATACATACAAGGGAAAATGTTCTTGATTCCCAAAAAGTTTATATTTTTGTACTACAGTAATCATATTTTTGATACATGAGTACCGTATTCTTCATCCTCAAAGGAGTTAACTCTCCTGGTCGCCCAAGGGCTCCACTAGGAGACCAAAAACTCCTCTGAGGAGTCCCAGCAGCCACCAGTAACGTAGGAAGAGAATGAAGGGAAAAGATGACAAGAAAAAGCAAACAACAATACAGCTTGGAACCAACGAGGTAGTGCAAAGAACTTTCCAACGAGATGCCGCAAAGAACTTAAACAAAGGCACACTTTAAGCTATACCTCTACCAGAAAGGTAGTCACTAGAAAGAAGGTACTCATTAGGGAAAATGTGGTCAACAGAAATAAGGCAGTCACTACAAAGGAGGTAGTTACCACAAAACAAGTGGGCAAAAGAAACAAGATAGTCAATAAAAAACAGGTTTCACCAGAGAGTAGAGACCACAGAAAACATGTAATCACCACACAGAAGGTACTTACTAAAAAACAGGTAGCTCACTAGAAAAAAGATAGTCACTAAAGCACAGATATTCAAAACAGGGCTCATTTCAGATTTTTGTTTGGGGGGGAGGGCAAAGACGGTTTGGCAAGCGAAGCGATCCTAATCAGCTAGGGGGTTTTTTGATTTGGGCTACTTTATGTGCTTTTTTGAAGCACATAAAATAGATAAATATAACTTAATGTGATGACACATTTGAATTTTGGTAGGAATAATGGAAAACCAGCTGCTGTTACTTCTTGGGGCTTGGGGGGTGAGAGGGGAAAGTTGAGGCTTGGGGGGAGCAGTTGCCACCCCAGCCCCCCTAAATGATGCCCTTGTTTCAATACAAAGAAAGAAGATGGTCACTTGAAAGTATGCATGAGCAAAAAGTCACAAAATAGTAGTAGTCAACAGAAAGAAGGAAATCACTAATGCGGGGCTTGTCACTACATAACACACACAAGCCATACAAACAAGTGGTTAGAAAGAAGGTAGTGACCAGAGAAAAGTCATCACTAGAAATAAGGTAGTCACTAGTACTCAGGTACAAAACAGTAGTCACCAGAAAAGTCACTAAAAAGAAAGTGGTAACTAAGAAAACAATGCAGTCACTAAAAAGATGGTAACCACTTGAAAATAAATAATCCCTAGAGTCACTAAGTCATTAGAAAGATACTCTACAGAATGAAGGTAATTCCTGTTAAGAAAGTAGATACTGAAGAAAAAGATAGTCATGAAAACAAAATATGTGGTCATTAGAAAGAATGTAATCACTTAAAGGGAGGTAGTCACTAGCAATAGGGTACTCACCAAAAAGAGTAGTTAAAAAATGAAAGTGATGTCTTGTATCAATGAAGATTGAATGCTAAAATAATTCACAACCCCTTACAATATATGAAAATTTATCATTTGACATTAGGTGGAACATAAAAGAAAGAGAAACAAATTATGTGGAACATGAGAGAGAAAAAGATAATTATTTTTCACAACCGGTAAACACCAGTACCAAACGAGGAGGTAAACAGCTCTCCTAACATTTCTTCAAGAATGCAGTGAACATTTGGCTTACAATGCACTATTATTACAAGGAAAGACATAGTAATATATCTCTCATACAGAGTACTTATCAACTGCTCTCTCAAAATGATTTTGAAATCCACAAAACCCTCATAAAAAGTACTGATAATGATTGCAAAAAACAAGATAAAAAGCACTGTTTGGCAACTCTGTGACCTTGAAAAGCCTTACTCCCAGTAAAGATTTGGGAACAGTCAGCTGGCTGAAGTGGCAGCTACTGGACACAGTGTAAGTTTTATATTATACTGTATTCAAGTTCTAAACATTATTAGTCTACATAGTGCTACTTAATCGAGTGCTGAGTTAACTATGTTTAAAATGACAATACTTATACGAAAAAAAATCATCACTTTCATACTGTTATTAGTTATAAAATATACATGGGGCTTTGATGGACATTCAATATCTAATTTCTTAGCTTTAAAAGTTAAGTTTACTTGTTATTAGTCTCATAAACAAAGCATAATTACTATGAAGCACACACTTCCGTTCTCATAAACATTTACTATACTAATCCATCTAGAAAACAATCTATACTGCACTTCATTATAAATGCAATAGTCAAAATTCCTGAGTGTTAATAACTCCTAAACAATTACATTCTCAGAGAATTCTGGCTATGTTGAACTGCCAAGTCACTGCAGGAGTGCCATTCTTTATGAAAGAATATCACAGTGAAGAAATGATTAATAATTATGCATCATCACATACAAGGCATGTACGTCTTGAATATAAAGCTGTTGGTGACAACTATAACACTGGTATCACACACCTGTATAATTTTATTACACAAGTAGACTCCAGACTGAATGCAGATATGCAACATAACCATCTCCAGTATAGCCTAAATTTCAGGAGCATTTTTTTATTTGTCAAGAGGATAAAATAAAAAACTGCTGTACACTTGGTAATCATATTTAACAAAATATCTGTGCCAAGGAAGAAGTTTTTAATGTAGTGGGGGGAGGGTTTGTTTCTTTGTTAGCAGAATTATGCAAAATGTTATATAGATTTTGAAGAAAATATGACCAGCCAAAGATGGTCCCTTTGGAAAGGAAAGGCAGATTGCCCAGCCTTGGTGGAGGTTTATGGTTGCCAAATACTACTATTTTCTGCTATGTCATTTTTCTCTTTTCTTTGTCTGTACATTAACAACTTTCCCAATTAGCATTTAGTATTTGTCTTTTACACCTTGTTTTTGCTCAGTGTCAAAAAACAGACACTAAACGCTGAAACCGATTTTTCCCAAGTCTAAGTTATGGTTGATGTTTGAAGATTTACGTTAAGTGCGCTTAGATATTCATTAAGCGCAACACAGTATCCTTTTGCAACTTAAGATGGGACTGCCAGAATATAGCCCCCAACATAAGCTGAAAAGCATCTAAGTCTTAATTTTTGTCTCACAATGTTGAAATGTCTAGGTACACTTTCTTCCTAATAACTGGGTATGACTTATTTGCAAAATTTGAACTTATAATCCAGTCTCCTCTGTTAATTCCTACAAAAGTATTATCTGCTGATGAGGGAGAGGATAACAGTGTATATTATTATGACTGGTGTAAATGTCAAGTTACAGAGCTTTCAATAACCTGCTTGACTCTCATTTTTAATCAATTTTGGTTAAAGGACAGACTTAGGATAACTTAAATTGGAGTCATCCTTGGGAACTTGCAAGACCCCCTTGCAGTTTAATGCCTTGCAGAAAATTACTGGCACATTTGTAGACACACTGGACCAGCAAACACCACCCCCAATTTGTCCCTACAGATGCTACAGTAGCCCACTCTTTAGCTGTCCTGGTTTATGTTGCCACTGGGTAATAAAGCCCCTAAAAGGGGCTCTACAATGGTAACTGCCAATCTCCACAGATCTTGCCAATAAGTTACCTGTGTGCCACAGTCTTCTGTGCAACTAATAGTCACTGGTTTGGAAAATAAAAAAAACAACCATTTGACCTTGCTAAGGCAACCAAGTTGTGCAAAAATTTTCCAACCTACCATCAAATTCTGTCAAATTCCTTTAACTGACATATGGCAGTGTCCATATCCCTAAAACCCCTCCACACCTGCCATATTACCTGTTTCGTAAAAACCACAATCTCCATCACTCATTTTGCTAGGCACAGTCCTCTTTAGCAATAACATTATGTGTCATGTCAAACCTAATATGATTGGAAATCCCTCTGTTCCAGTGAGAAGAATATACAGGTTACATATAAAAAGATTAAGAAGTGCAATCTAAATATGAATCCCAAACTTGTCTGTGTCAGTGACTTTGAAAAAGAAGCGCACAAGCTTTTACCTCAAAATGCACTTGATTACTACCGTTCGGGAGCAACACAAGAAATTACTCTTCAGGAAAATAAAGAAGCCATCAACAGGTATTTCATTCTTATATAATGTGCCTATGTTTACTGTTGCTAATTTCCAGTGACTAACATGATACTTCAACTTATTTCAAATACAGTAATAAGTACATAAACAAAATTGCTTATTTATTACACTACCATTTCCAACATCTATAAATCCAATAGGTGACCACCTCCTAATTATCCTATAGGTGGTATATCAGGCCCAGATTCCTTAGAGATGTCTCAAACCGAAACCTCAAAACCAGCATCCTGGGGCACAAGGTAAATGTTCCTTTTGGCATTGCCCCAACAGCAATGCAGAAAATGGCAGCTCCCGAAGGAGAAAATGCTTCAGCTAGAGGTAACAAATTTTTATACAGCTAATATCCTCAGCTATAAACTATACTGCATTAATGAATGGTAATGAAATAAAAGTAAAATAATTTTCATCAGTTGCAAAGTACCGACTCCAGAACCTTAAGAAAACCATGCATATTCCAAGAATCTATGAGTTAAGTCTATAATGTACACATATTTACTTTATCATGCCTTACTAGTCAACAAACACATCAAAATGCAGCTTCAACTATTAACTGTATATCAATGACGGTTTTGCATCAAAATGTTCAACTGAGCACCTCCAGTGAACATGATAAACAGTATTACACTCCGAGAAATTACCATACTTAATCAGTCAAGGTTTTAGGTTTTAACCACACTTCCATATTTTTAAATACATTACAGTAGTTCCATAAATTTTCCTATTTAAAACTAACCTCGGAGGCCAATCTAATACGTAAATCTCAAATGATACAACTCACAAATGATTGAAGTAGACTAGTCAGTACTTTGTAACTGATCAGAATTATAAAAGTATTAAAAAATTTTATAACAAGAGCCCTTAAATTAATGAATTTTTTAAATTTTGCTTTTCTAAATAAGTTATAGCAAGATAATGCAACCATTAACAATGTCAAAGTACACACTCAAAAATGTGATGATATCCAGTCACTATTTACGAGGGATGCATGCAAGTTTTAATCTATTGTCTATTTGTCACCAGCTGCAGCAAGAATTGGAACAGTATTTACCCTTAGCACAATTGCAACAAGCAGCATTGAAGAAATTGCTGAAAATTCTCCAAATACACTCCGCTTTTTCCAGCTGTACATTTATAAGGACAGGTAAGAAACATCCCTAAGCTGTACTTTATAACCAAAGATTTGGCATTCAAAAGTCCCAATATGTTATGGGGCAGAACAACCTCTTACCTGGGTTATTTTCTGCCTCACTAAAACAACTTTCAAAAATATAAGAAATTTATTTTGCCTTTGTTTATCATCCTATTTTTGCAAGAATGGCCCCTGTACAATTTGCATAAACTGAATTTAACATCATCCCTACATTTTATTGCATTCAAGTTGCCTCCCATTTTTAAAAATTTTGAAATTCCACAATAAACACTGATAAATTACAGTATATCAAAAGAGAAAATATATAACTGGTTCAGGCTACTCTATTCGCATCCTGTATGTGAAGAGATTTAATTATTTGATGGTCAGCCTTACCTAAAGCAAGAAGAAAGTCATTCTACATCACTTCATTAATTCAATAAAGAAGCAAACCTACTGGTCAATGAGTTTATATTTTCCCTTTCTTACATTTATATGCAGCTTTTAGTACAATATAGGTATAATGGTATGACTACCAGAGGGTGAAAAGACCGACACCAACCAATCATTCAAGGCATTCTTTGTCAAACTGTTGTCAAATACAAACACGCTTGGCAAGTAGTTCCTTTTGAACTTTACAGTACTACCCTTATTGCTTAAATAAAGGAAATAAACCCTACGCCAATGAACTCTCACAGCACATGATTTTACATGGTACACATACCACTCTGAGTAAGCCATATAAGCAGTCATGCTGCCACTAATTGTTTCTATCTGTTCTAGTGTCAACAATCAAGTTTGAGCTCTTGATCCCATCACCTCATGCTTATTGTAATTTGTGCTTTTGCGACTCTGTGCCTCTTATGGCAGACTAAAAAGTAAACGCACAGCCCATATCTAAACAACAGGAAGTTGAACTATTACTCGAGTTAATATTGAATGTGTGGTGCAAGTGGGTAGACTTCAGCAATGAATAGTAGGCAAGGATTGGTACTGAGAAAAGTGAGTTAACTTTAAAATTTTGCCCAAAAATCTAAAATAGGCACACTGGATTACACTTCAGTTACAGATAGGAGGCAGTTAGTTCTACTGAGTGTGTGGTGTGACCAGACAGAGACAATTCAATCTAGCAGCTCTAAATTTTTATTGAACACTTCAACTTCTCGGCTTTCAACAAAAAAACAAAAAAAAAATTCATTTCATAAGGAAAAGCAGTTATCAAAAAGAAATGAGGAAGACAGCTGATCAGACAGTAGAAGCAAACAAGCCAATCCATGGTCTTCTTATCAGGGACAAAAGTCAGGTACTTGTTAAAACCTAGACACCGTTTTACACATATTAAAAGGGTAGCAGCAAAGTATAGAGAGTTGTAATGCTTTCCATTTCCATAAACTCTTAGAAAGGACAACTGTACATAGTTGCAAAACCCAGTACAGTATTGCCACAGATTTCAGACTTATATAAAAATAATAAAATTTCAGAAATAACCACTGTACTCGAGCACTGCTTTCAACCTGACTGAAACAAGACCCTGGAAATCAACTGTTGATAAGAAAAAATTGCTCAGCTGGTGCTGGTTCTTGATACACTTGTCCATGAAAAAGACAAAGAAGCAGATGACATGTTCTTGCCATTTATCTAACTTCTTTTTTATAAATATGTCTACTAAAGTTTACTTGACACATACAGTTAAGCCTACCTTTGTGATTGCTGAGTATTTGATTTTTTGCCTACATGTTAAAAGGTGCAAAAACAGCAGCGTTGTCCAATAGGAAAAACAATGAATAGCTAAACACATCACAGGGCTTGTGCACAGGCACCACTTTTGTGATGCTGAACATGGAATGAACCAACACCCACCTATACTCAGATTTTTCATCATTATGTTAAGAAATCTCCATGCAACTCTGGATGATTGAATGTATAGTGAATCAAGTGAATTCTGAACAGTTACATAATGATGTGAGTATTAATGGTGGCCAGCTTCTCCACCCACATGATGACAAAGGGCTTATCTATACTTGCTGATCTCAAGAATCAGTTGGGGACCTGATTACAAGGGTACTTAACTACAAGCCAAACAAGTTTGTAAGAGGCCTTCAAGATGCACCAAAGTTGGTTTTCTAATGATAATGACCACCCAGATCTCTGAGAGATCCTACAGCAACTTTCATAATGGTGGTTACCATACCAAGCACATCTTGAACATGAAACAACAAAGGACTCTTACAAAAAGCTTAACAAGACTTCATCACACAGGAAAAGATGACTGCACCAGGATTCACGATTGCTAGGGATTGTTATCATCCTTCTAAACCTTTCCCAGGCTGAAGGAGATCTGAACCTGATCCCCCTGATGATTTACTATTAAAAGAATCTATGGCTGCTGAAGAACTTCACATCAGAGCACCTTCAAGTCATGGATAACAACAGCCATGAACCATACCTAAAAGACTTAAAATATTTAACAACATACCTAAAAGACTTAAAATATTTCACAAGACCTTGAATTGCATGCCAGACAGAAAAACATTCCAACAAGTTTTTCTTCCTTACTGACAATGGTCCAAATTTCCCCAAAAGCCATGGACAAGTGGTGTCACAATACGACAGATTTTGTTTTTGCCTCCCACCACCACTTCTTTCATCCAGCCCAAGGACCAAGGAATCATCACAGCATTTAAGGTCTACTACCAGAGGAAAATAAAGACCTTGGTTCAGTTTCCATATACCTGCCCTAACAGGACACTCAAGCAGTGCTGAAAGAACTTAAGTGTTAAGGATTCATGGACAAAGAGAATGTAGGCAAGTTGCTAGAGAATCACAGCAAACCAGTGAGTAATGAGGAGTTAAAACACTCATGCAAGAGCTTGCAACAAATGTGAGGTTTCCAAGAAGAAAGAGGGCAAAGCTCCCAAGATACAAGATCAATCTTTGTGGCATCCTAACAATAAGTCCTAGCAGTTTTCCCCCTTCCTTTATTGTCATTTCTGACAGTTTTCAAATGATGAAGATATACCTTCCTTGCATACTAAGAGAAGGGGGAAAAGGGGAAGGGAGTTAGCGACACCTTTACTTACAGTATAATGGACAGGGCTCATGAGGAGTACTAAATTTATTCTATTTATTTTTAAAGTATTTCAAAACAACTTTTTAAGCAGATTTATATTTTGTTTGATTTTCTGTGTGTACTACTAATACCACATAGGATATTCAGTCATATTGCATTAGGGGGTCAAAGATATCACTTTATAAATTAGGTGATCAGAAACTCAGTGGAAACCACTATTAACAAGAACCAAACTGATGATTGTTTTCTACAGCGTAATTAGGATTAACTTTAGCAAACAATCATCAATCTCACATCCATCATTGTTGAGTTCTACTATTATATCATTTTACACTGAGAAATCCATAACATTTCTGTAAACAACAACTTGCAATGACATACAAATAAATATCTTTTGTATAAATGACAGAAATGTGACATCAAACTTGGTGAAAAGAGCTGAGGCAGCAGGGTACACTGCATTAGTGTTAACAGTTGATGCCCCAGAATTTGGAATACGACGAGCAGATGTGAGAAATAAATTTACACTTCCACCACATCTCAGGTAAGTCAAATAATTTTTTCTGCATTTTAGAATAATTAAATATTGCACATCATTTTATTTCTGTATGAAAATCAAAAACAGTACATGATCAAGAAATACTTGCCATTACACTAAAACAGTAAAATATAGTATAGAGAAACCTACATTATCTTTAAAAGCACTTTGATGTATCATCTATTCAGTTGGTCAAATGCAGTATAAACTGTTAAGACAGATACACAATAACAATGATTCATAAGTTTTCTGCCCTGAAGCAGTTCTTGGCATGCAATATCTCTGATTTGATTTATTCAATCTCTTCTCTTATTCCTTAATAAAATTGTGAGGCAGTTCTTAGCATGCAATACTTCTGATCTGATTTATTCAATCTCTTCTCTTTATTCCATTACAAAATCTTTTCTTGAAAACATCAGCATGAAGGAAATGAATAATGAACTAGAGATGATGAATGACAAGAGAAAGTGTTGTCTGAAGAGTACATATTAGCCTAACAAAGAAGAAAAACAGAGTGGCCAAGTACCATAAGAAATAAACAGTAATTTGTTGAAAGAACCCATCCACTAAAAAGCCGACGAAAACATTTTGAAACAAAGAAAACACAGATGAGAAAAATATAAATACTGTGCTTAATTTAAGATTTATTTCTTAAATACTTACCTCTCCATTGCATTGCTTTTACTTGTGTGCCAGTGGTAGTTTGACAGATTGAAAAAAAAAAAAGAGAACACTCGGTTTTCTATGAATATCCGTTTTCTATCCATCTACTTGAACTGCCTTAAACCATGAACGATCCTTAGCTATAGGGGACTCAAGCAAAACTGATCACAGCAAACAGTAACGTTCTTCGTTAAGGCAGCTTAAACTCGCTTAAATACTACTAGAAAGAGACAGCATCATTGCTACCAAGCCAATGCAATACAGTAAAATTAAGAGGGAAACAATGTTAGGAAACTCCTCTTATATTTACCCAAGCAATGCTATCGGAGAGCGAATTCTGGTGCTAGAACTGGAGCCACTAATGCCAGACCTGGTACCCTACCAGACAGAACAGAGGAAGGGGACAACGGGCACAGATCCACAACACTTTCTGACATGTCCCGGTTCCCTGTCACTCCAAGCCACAAGGGAGAAAGACAAGACATGCCAAAGACAAGACATGCCAAGGACAAGGCAAGTAAAAACAGGGGCACTGACCCTTCCTCCACCAACACAGGAAACAACCTGAACTTACCAAGACTCTAAGAGGGTAGCAAAGAAAAGAAGAGACTAATGATAACAATATCATCTTCCCAGGAAACTTACACCAAATGATGAACATTAATAATGACTCAATCTTATGAGTTCTAATGCCCTGAATCAATTAAAAGCCAATTTTGAGTAACAGATCAAACAGAAGCAGCAGAGGACCTAACCAGTTACTTAATGGGAAAGCAGGCAAGGCATGCATCCCTTTAACTTAGGTCTTACAAGTATTATCCTCTATACTGTGGATGTTTCTACAACCTAGCAAGCTCTCTCCATTCACAATCAATTACCGAACTTCATTCATCTATGATTTACATAGTTATCCAGTCATAACCTCTCCCTCAGCAAAAACATATGAGGGGTCAATAAAACTGGAATAATGCCTATTACAGCATCTTTTACCATACAGGTTCTTACCATGCAAATATTCAAAAAATAAAAGAACAAAATCAACAGAAAACTGATACAATCTGTCAAACTCTTACCGAAACATGTGACAGTAGTAGATTGACCGGCTACGAGTGTTTGTACCTATCGGTCCCCTGGTGGGGTGGGGGAAGTAGATGGATGGAAGAAAGATATTCATAGAAAACAGTGTTCTGTTTTTTTTTTTTTCAATCTGCCAAACTATCGCTGCACGGAAGTAAAAACTACATAATGAAGAGGTAAGGTTAACAGCTGGGGTTCTATTCCCAGCCGAGCGCCAATAACTGAAAATCATTGATAATTAGAACACCACAGTAATTATGGTAATAAATGGTGCTTACTATGCCATAAGCGCCAACTGACACCTATAAACTGCTTACCAGCGCCAAATTCACTTACCGATGCCGATAAACCACCTACCAACGCTGATAAACTGCCCACCAACACAGATAAGCAGCTTACCGGCACTGAAAATCTGGTTAACAACGTTGTTAGCCAAGCGTCATAAAACCAAAAAGCTGTTAACCAATGCCGCCCATAAGCAGGGACTGCCTGTACATTAAAACATGCAAAATGAAAGAGATGCACTACTGTGAAAATTGCATGGGACTAGGCCACCCATGACCCGTTAGGTTACTTTTTTATTTACTACATTTTTAACAAAAGGTCCATACCCGTACCCATACCTGTACCCATATCTGTACCATACCTATATCCATACCCATATCTGTACCATACCTATATCCATACCCATATTTGTACCATACCTATATCCATACCCATATTTGTACCATACCTATATCCATACATACCCATATCTGTACCATATCCACATCATACCTACACCTTTATCCATACCCATACCCACCCCGATATCCACACCCATACTCATATCAATACCCATACCCATATATGTACCATATCCTTACCCCTACCCATATCTACAGCTAAATTAACCCACTAACAACAGTCAGCACCAGCCCCGTTTACCTTCCAGTGTGCAAACAAACAAAAAAGTTTCGCCCACCAGTGTGCAAACAAACAAAAAAAGTCCCAGAGTTTTAGTATTACATAGACAGATAGATGGATTGGATAGATAAGACTGACCCAAAAGTCAGTCTGTAGTGTCTGTCATCTATGAAATATGTGAATCTGTGGATTATAACGTCTTCTTGAAGTCTTAACGACTCCAGGATCATGAGAAGCCATCTTCAGCTCCTGAAGAATTCCTGCAGAACTGTCCATCTCTGGTTAGGTTAGGAGGTTAGGTTACTTTTTTCCTGTGGCTTTATTACCAGGCCACCATAAATTACTGTGACTTTTTTACTTGGATTCATCTTCAATTCCTGAAGCATTCCTGGAGAAACACCCATTGGATTATAATGTCTTCTTGAAGTCTTAAAAACTCCAGAACCATGTGAAGCCGTCTTCAGCTCCTGAAGAACTCCTGGATAAACACCCACTGGATTATCAAGGCTTCCTGAAGTCCAAGAATCCAGCCGTCTTTGGCTCCTGCTGCAAGCCTCACAAATTGCAAAGTGTGCACTCAAACAAACAAATAAATGTTTCCAGCCCAAGAGGCCTTCAGAATTCATCTCCAAGAACATGGGCTTCCCCCCGAAAAAATCTTCAAAGACTTTCGTCTCCAGGGAGGACCAAATCCCATTTCTTCTCCATAAAACTCTGTTCTTTAGTATTGTGCAAGAAATCCAAAGGCTATGAGCCTGGAGATTGTCTTGAAGCCTTCAGAAACCCAAGAAGCCTCTGGAATTCCTAGAAGCCTCTGAGATTCCCAGTGTGTATTCAAACACACAAACAAGACAGAGTTTTAGTATTATATAAACACTAGACTACCCATGACCCACTGGGTGACTTAACATTGAAAATTTTGGGGCAGTTAGAGTTGCATGTCATTGTGATGAAAAAAGCAGCATTTTCATACCTTCATATATAAATCCAAAAGCTTCAGAGCCTGGAGATCATCTTGAAGCCTTCAGAAACCCCAGAAGCCTACGAAATTCTCCGGAAGAAACCTTCGAAGCCTTCAGTCTCCGAGAAGGACCAAATCTGATTCCTTCTCCATAAAACGCTGTTCTTTAGTATTGTGCAAGACATCCAAAGGCTTCTGAGCATGGAAGTCGTCTTGAAGCTTTCAGAAGCCCCAGAGGCCTTCAGAATTCCCAGAAGCCTTTGGAATTCCCAGAAGCCTTTGGGATTCCCAGAAGCCTTCAAAATTCCCAGAAATGCAAATTGGATTAAATAGCCTTCTTGAAGATGTCTTCATGACTCCAGGATCATTTAAAGCCGTCTTAAGCTCCTCAAGCATTCCTGGAGAAACTCCCATTGGATTATAACGTCTTCTGAAAGTCGTAAAGACTCCAGGATCCTGTGAAGCTGTCTTCAGCTCCTGAAGGTTTCCTGGAGAAACGCCCATTGGATTGTAACGTCTTCTTGAAGACGTTTTCATGACTCCAGGATCCTTTGAAGCCGTCTTCAGCTCCTCAAGCATTCCTTGAGAAACTCCCATTGGATTATAACATCTTAAAGTCTTAAAGACTCCAGGTTCCTGTGAAGCTGTCTTCAGCTCCTCAAGGTTTCCTGGAGAAACACCCACTGGATTATAACATGTTTTTGAAGACATCTTCACAGTTCCAGGATCCTGTGAAGCCATCTTCAGCTCCTGAAGAACCCCTGGATAAACACCCATTGGATTATCACTGCTTCCTGAAGAAGTCTTCAAGAATCCAGCCGTCTTCGGCTCCTCCTGCTGCAGCCTTGTAGATCTTGAAGTGTGCATTCAAACAAACAAACAATGTTTTCTGCCCTGGAAGCCTCTGGAATTCCCAAAAGCCTCCAGACTTTGGAATTCCCAGAAGCCTTTGGAATTCACCCAAGAACGTGGGCTTCCCTCAAAAAAATCTTCGAAGAATTTCGTCTCCAGGAAGGACTAAATCCGATTTCTTCTCCATAAAACCCTGTTCTTTAGTATTGTGCAAGAAATCCAAAGGCTACAGCGCATGAAGATTGTCTGGAAGCCTTCGGAAGCCCCAAAAGCTTCTGGAATTCCCAGAAGCCTTCAGAATTCCCAGAAGCTTCTGGGATTTCCAGTGTGCATTCAAACACTCAAACAAGACAGAGTTTTAGTATTATATAGATAAGGCTGTTGAAGCAAGTTATGGAAGAATTACACATGATGGTAAAAAAGGCAGCATAAAACTCAAATCTGACAACTGGCAGAGTGACTTTATGCCAAAGAACTAACCAAGATGGTCTTTATAACGAGGTACCTCATGCCAAAGATGTTAACTACCAAAGCTTTCTTCATCATAAGTACTATGTAATATGTAAAAAGGAAATACTGTAGCTGTAAATTTGTGGCTCCTGAAAAGGTATTTGACATAGTGCTTTACCAAGAAAGGCACTCAGATAGTCATTACACGAGTACCTGAAAGGGTCACTGAGCTGGCAATAATACTACAGTACATCATAATGAATCATATAGTCCACAGTGAAGACAGTGGCAGATAATGAATAAAAAAAATCAGAGATAGTTGTAGGTGTCCTTTTAAGGTAAGCACTGAGACCTTTATAGTCCATCATATTAATGGAGCAAGTTACGAAAGAATGCTGAAAGGTAAGGTCCTGGAAGCTGCTTTGTGCAGTGAGAGAATGCTACTGACAGATTCAGAGGTAGAGGTGTTAGTAATGATTTAAAGGAAAGGAAGAGTAAGGCAATGCTATACAAATAGAATGCTGTAAATGGTGTCACACATGCTCAAGATTACATTTGTAAATGAAGTAGGCTATATATGGGATTTTCTATTTCTGAAATATTCTAGGGCAGCAAAAAGTGAAAAGAAAGAAGAGTGCCATGTTATGCTGAAAAACCAGGCTTTGAAGAAGAACATTTCTGCCACTTGACAACATATCAGATTTTGAAGCTGGTATTGAGAAGGCATCAAGAAAAGTGGCAAGAGACTTCCTCAAATTCAGAGAAAGCTGAACTACTGAGAAAGAAAAGCAGCTCTGCCATAAATAAACAAAGTAACCTGATATGCATAAGGCCTGTATTTCTTCCACAGCAGATGCAAGGGCATTTACACAAGACGATGGCAATTTTTCAGTGTCACAAGTTTTGAAAGTGAAAAGCTTTTGAGATATAGTATCCAGAAACAGGACACAGGCTTAGAGGATTCAGGCATGTGAAGGGAATGGAAAAAGAGCAGTTATTAAGAAAAGTAAACACCTGGACTAGAAAAGGATTCAATCAATGTCCTCACAATAAAATAGTGGAGAGAGCTCATTACAGTACAGGCTATTGCTCTTTACAATGTCCATTTACACTCACATTCTATAGTGCAGTTACATTTGAAGCATGTGTCAACTTCATTAGCTTCTTAACATGTCCTAGTTCTAATGCTTTTGATATCCAACTTTTTCAAATGTTTTTAACTTTTTGTATCTAATCTATACTTTCACATTTCCATATTATAGGATGCTAGACTTAAGCACAATCTATAAGGAAAGTTTACAGTTCTATTGAAAACCTTAATGATTGAGAATCTAAAAGCAGCAGGGGATCCAACTAAACAACAATAATAAATAGCTTATAACAATTTACTATTCTGAAGAAGAGAATAAAAATTTGACAAAAAATTGAGCCAAGTAATATTCTCTTTCCAGAATGGCCAACTTCCAAACAGATGATGACAAATCTAATCTAGTGAACAAATCAGCTGGTGGATCTGGTATTAACGAATATGTTAAATCACTTTTTGATCCATCGCTAACTTGGAATGATGTAGAATGGCTAAAAAGGTAAGATAAAAAACAAACCCATTTCTGTAAAAAACTACTGTATACAACCAAAGATTATTCCTTCTATTAACGAATATGTTAAATCACTCTTTGATCCATCGCTAACGTGGAATGATGCAGAATGGCTAAAACGGTCAAGATAAAAAACAAACCCCTTCCTGTAAAATACTACTGTATAAAACCAAAGGTTATTCCTTCTCAGTAATCTTAGTCCTTTAATAAAACAATCCCTTTGGGAGAGTCATAAGGTTTTTGGCAAAGTGCTCTGACTAAACTATTTACTGTATAACTATAACACAAGATAGCATTAGGTGCACAGTCAAGTAAAAATAAATCCAGGTTCAAATTAAATTTATCCAAAATTTCATCATCCATTCATTCATTGCTCACATATACAGGATAACCAATCTACCCATAGTTCTAAAAGGCATTTTAACTGGAGAGGATGCTGTTTTAGGCCTGAATGCTGGAGCATCAGCTATATGGGTCTCAAATCATGGAGCACGGCAAGTGGATGGGGTGCCACCCTCAGTAAGTCTCCTTAAAATTCAATAATAATTTAACAAGAGTATCTTAAGTTTCATGCAATTGTATTGCTATAACATCTGTTTGTAAAAAGTACACTACTGAAGTCTTTTCTTCAACTAAAGAGAAAACTTGAACAGTATTTTCTGGCATAATAGGCAAGCTTTTACCTCACCATCACAGAAAACCACCCCAGGCCTCACGTGACTAAGATCAGTGCCAGGTTTAGAACACAGGCTACCAGCAGCTAGTTGTTTTGGATACCTGGTTCTGGTAAACTGAATTCCAAACAACACTCCCACCTACCTGGCCCCCCATGTTACTTAATTATTAGTACCTTCTTGACACTTACCAGAACCATTACGATTCAGTAATGACTCTCCAGTTTTAGGATCAACATAACTTCAGTTTCCATCATGGCAAACAACTCAGGCTTTACGATCAGATCTTTGATACTTCACGTTTTGGCCACTGGTTATTGTAATTTGTCTTCAATTCATATCCTTTGGTAAAAGGGAAATGGCAAACTTTCATATAGGCAGAATCAACATTTTTTATGTTGCACACAACATTATTTTATGCATCGTAAACACTACCAATACTACTGAGCTTTAATAATTTTTACCAGTAATATTTGAATACTGATGGGTCAGAAGCTTCAAAATAATAGATAGCAGGGAGGGTTGTGAAGATAAGAGAAAAGGGGTTATTTTTATCTTTCAAGAATATACATGCTACAGTATGGGTGTGCCTTATATGCCAGAAAATATTGTAAACTACTATATAAATAACAAATGTATGTCTCAGAATAAACCCTGGAAAAAGTAGAGTAACCAATATCAGTGCAACAGATTTAAGTGTAGATATAAACAGCACATATATATATATATATATATATATATATATATATATATATATATATATATATATATATATATATATATATATATATATATATATATATATATATATATATATATATATATATATGTGCTGGTGCTTTTCACAGATTGAAGCATTACCAGAAGTTTGAAAGCTGTAAATGGACAGTGTGAAGTATATGTGGATGGAGGATTTTCACAAGGAACTGACATCTTCAAAGCATTGGCCCTTGGGGCAAAAGTGGTAAGAAACCCTTTAAACTAACAATATGACAGAAGTTCCTTTCCGTAACATACAACAGTCATTTTGACGAATTCATCCTCATTCTGGAATAATTGCGTGATGAAACTAAATTAAATGAATAAACCTAATTTTGAGGTACGGATGGAATAACTAGTAGGCAACTACAGTACACCCATATAAAATGATACCAGACCTTTCCCATTTCCAACTAAAAACTGAAGAGAAAAGAGGAAACAAGATCATGAATAAAATATATAAAACAGCAATCCCTTAAAACATAATCTAGCTTTCCATAGCTAACATATTCGCAACTTACCCTGCACATTTCTCAGCTACCTATCTAATAGGCCTATGCAGAATTAAGGAATGTTAAATGGTTAAGCCTGTCATCCAATGCTGCAGCATATCTCAGATTAGCTAAGGAAAGCGAAGCATTTTTACCGTACATCATTATGTACCAGTGACTTGCAACAGCTCTGAAGGCAACAATCATTCCGGCCTTACAAACTCATACAGCAGTAAAGTGATGTGGTAAAAAATGACATTCATCTTGACCAAAAGAGGTAGATATCTATTAATTTGGAAGATTACTGCAGTGCATGCAGTGATACTCAATTCCCTTTTGCATTTACTGACTTGTTTTTTCCCCATTACAAACCATTTTCAGGTATTCTTAGGACGACCTTTGTTGTGGGGTTTGGCATGTGGTGGTGAAGAAGGGGCATACAAAGTACTAGAGATTTTACAAAAGGAACTTGAATCTGCTATGGCACTTTCAGGTAAAGTAATGAAATGAGAAAATATTACATGAGCACTATAATGTATAGCTGACTGACATTTTGTAACAATACTCATTTCAACAGGCTGATCTCTTGCTGAATGTTATAATTCCACGTCTTAATGTCTGAGGATTCCCACTGTTAACAGTTAATTTTGTTCACATCGCAGTCAATACCACATGACCAACCCAAGCACTAATGATAAGCATCATGATCACTCTAGACATTAATGAATTTTGCTCCCACCACCACCTCTGAATTAAATAACCTCATGCTTAGGTAAAACCACTAATTATTTTCCTTGTACTCTTTTCAGGCTGTGCTACAGCTGATGACATTACACAAGACATGGTCATTCGCAAAGAGCATTACTCCAGATTATAAAAAAAATTACATTAGGTCAAACAAAGCAGAGCTAATTTCTTTAAAAATATGGATAAAAAGCAAACAAAAACTAATTACCATTAATTACAAGTTGTGTGCAGTATATGAAATGTAATAAAAACTGACCCAAAGAGGATATATGTTACATATTCCCTCATTAGCCTTAGAAAAAAATCTGACAATCACTGGACCACTATTAGCCTACGCTGTTCTGAATATGAAATATCATCTGAGCAGGGCTTTTTAATTTTATCACCACTGAAAAAGTTACTAATCAGTTCTACGTTGCAACTGTTTTCCATGAAAGAAATTGTCTTTACTTCTTAGAAAACGAAAAATAACAGGGGACTAGTATTTCTGAAAAATAACTGTAGGAGAAGAGATGTTACTCCATGGTTAATAGTGTAAGCCTGGAATTAAATACTGCATACAACAGTCCAACCTGATGACTGAGTCAAAACTACAACTCGCAAAAATAGCCTTAAGGGTTTGTTATCACAAACAAAACCTCTATAATGTCTAGCAGCTCAAACCATTGTCAATTTATCTATTATCAACTTCCTTAATATTGAATATCTTAAACTGCCAAACATGAACCTACAGACTGAACACCAAGCATCTGTAGTGCAATTATTAGATTGATTCAGTAAGTTCTTTAAGATCCAACCAACTTTCATAACATGTTTGACACCAAAGCAAACAATGACCTCATAAAAGTTCATAAACTGGATGGGAATAAAAGTTTTCTAAAACCAAACTCTAAGTAAGGAATAAGACCATTCCAAAAATCAACCCACACATCACTAAAGCAAAAGTTACAATCAAATACCGAGTAGGTGGCATAATTTTCTTATGCATCAGACACTTTAATCCCCAAAAAAGGTAAGCTGTGTCACTGCTCACTTCCTAGTTATTTACTTGCTATAAAATTTAGTAATATAGTACAGAATCTAACTATGCTATACTGTATTCTCACAACCATATTTCCTTTAATCAAATGAGTTTATTATATTCTCTGAAGGCTTCCTGGTCTTAACTAATGACCTTCTGGCTTGTACTGTAGTACAAATATACTTTCATTATGAATAATATCGGGGAGATTGTAGGTGAAACTGGCAATAAAGTCAGACGACAGTAAATCAAATATACTGTACATGTATTACAATTAACATCTGAAGCTTCTATTTAAAGAATTAAACGGCCTGACACCAAAGATATACTTTGGTTAAGTGCACTTTTTATGTACAATTAACAAAGACTGCAGCCCTTTAAAATGAGAAATTAACACTTTTACAAAACATCACTCTTTTAAGATATCTAATATAACCAAAATCATATTTACCTAAAATTACCTTAAATGTAAAGCCAAAGTGTATATTGTTTGTCTCATATACAGTCAGTATAAACACTCAGCTTATCTATTGTACTTACTGATGCAGAGGCGTCTCTCCAGTGGGTGTGTAAGGGGTATAAGGTGTATAAGGTTCTTGAAGCTCTGAGGCTGGGGTCATAGGAGTCATAGGTGGGGCATCATATTCAGGAGGGGGCTCATCCATACGGATGCGTTTCCCCCCTCGACGCAACATTGTCACCACCTGAAACAAATTGGAGGAGATTAACACATTATCTGTAAAACCAAAAAACTTTGATGATAGACTTCATATACAAAGACTAATACTGTATTTTATATTTTTTATGCAAGCTGTCACGTCTGGAGGTCCAGGAGGTAGAGACCCGCCCCTTTCCAAGCCAGAACTCAAGGTTAAGGTTAGGTCAACATGTATCCAATCTGAAATGCCTTTGAGGGTGATTTTATGTTGACTGAGAAGGAAGCCAAGGCAAGTGTTTGAACCATTTTGAGTAAGCTACCACAGAACGACGGGTCAGTGTGTTCTTGCTTGTAGATCAGTGATGCAAGTGTTTATTTTCAGATGGAACAGGCTGTACATCATTATAGGCATAAATTGAAGGAGTTCATTCCTAACACTTAGTCTATTCAGAAATGATAAGGTTATGGCAAGTACGTAGCCTATTTCTCAGGAAACAAAGCTTGCTTACTGTGCATCATCCTGCTAAAACAGAAGAATTTTACTTTTTCAACAATTATTGCATTTTGGACTTGAAAATACCATTTTCCTATGTTTTAGTATATGCTTTAAACACTTCTGATGTTCATTTGTTGGCACACAATCTAACCAACCACAACTAACCTAACCCTAACCTAACCTAACCTAACCTATGGTAAGAGGTCCTTACCCTAGTCATAATATTAATTTAAATACATTATCTATATGGGAACTATCAATGGGATTACAGTCATTGTATTTTGCTTGTTTTGTGTTCCCCCAACCAAAAATCCCACTTTCTCACTGTGGTTTCCAGAACTGTAGGATATATGGGTGGGGTCCTATATCCCAAGAAATACTCATTTGCTGACAAAATAAATGTAAGAATGTTCAAAGCATGAAATAAAACATTGACAAATTATATTTTCGAGTCCAAAATGCAATAACAGTTTCAAGTAAAATAACACCACTAAAACTACCATTTTTCACTACATTTCAATTTCTGGAATAGCATAAAGTTTTAAAAGCAATGGTATTAGCAACTTTGGTAATTGTAAGAAAGAGTGCCATACAGATATTGTTTAATAATAACAATTTTTGACTAAACAATACAGAAAAGGATGTATATGATGCAATTCAGGTGAGATAAAAAATTTATCAAAATAAGACGCAAAATTTACTGACTTTTATCTATGTTTTTACATAATTAAGCTCCACAGGATGACATGTTTAATACCAGCCCCTCAAGAATTACCATAAAACCACATACAAAAGATGGTACATTTCTTAAGTTATCTCACATGTAATGCATCATATACACCCTTTTATTTGTTCAGTCATGAAATTTCATTAATAAACAATATCTTTATGCAGAGCTCTTCCTAAGAATTGCTGTAGTTTTTGTTCTGTTTTCTTCCTCAACTTATACTTGTCCATCGGTCCCCACACGTATCAGAAGTTTTTACTGTTATTGTAAATATTAGTTTGAATACAGAGTTAGGGTCAAGACTTATTTGGAGGGACCCCTTCCCCAGCCAGGATTAACCTGGGTCATAGTATCCAAGGTTAAGTTAGGTAAAAATAATTCTGGTTAGCTCATATTCCCTTTGGAATGTCTATTACAGTAGCCCTGATAGTAAATTTAATTGAGAAGGCCACATGAAAATATCATTCATTAATATAATTTTTTTTTACCCAACAATATATAAAAGAATGTACATAATGCAGTACAGGTAAGATCAATTAAAAAATTTACCTACCTAACGCAAAATTTACCATCTTTTATTTATGTAATCATGTTCATCCCTGTGAGGTTGGTAATAAACAGCAAATTTTCCACCAACTGGTAAATTCCTCAAATTATCTCAGGCAGTATGCAGAGTAGAGAGACAGGGGTAGTATTGATATTCAGTGTTACTTATGGGACGAGTTGGCAGAACCCCACCCCTCGCCCCAGCCGGGAATGGGGATGGCGCCCTGAGTCAGGTTAGGAAGGTAAAATCTGGTAAAGTCAGGGCATGGCATTCTAGGAAAGGTTAGATTTGGCCTGTTTTCACAATCAAATTCTCACACCCACCCATCTCCCTACTCTGCATCCACTCCATTATGGAATGGAATGGACTATAGAGTTTAGACCAAAGGCCAACACTGGGGCCTTGAGGTCATTCAGCACTTCCACTCAATTACCTCACCAGTACTGCATAAAAATTTTTCTATATTGTTTAGTAAAAAAAAAAAAATATGTTAGGCAAATTCATAAATGACATAGGCTATTCATGCAGGCGCCTCCTTTACACTTACCGCCCTGAGCCCTCATGGTATTTCTAAGTAACAGATACACGGCAGGTATTTAGCGAGAAATGGCAGTTTCTTATAGAATTTTGGTTGCTTATTTACAATTTAATTTATTTTTTGGGGGTCGGCTGTAATTAAACCCTTTAGTCCATCCAACAAGGGGTTTCCAAACGCGATCTTCACAAGACAGAGCACGACTACATCTGTTTCGAATGGTTCATATCCCGTTCGGTATGTGCAATACCTTGGAAACTGGTTTTTTCTACACTTTTAGGGCTACTGACACTGGCGGTGCATTTGTTTGTTGTCAGCTAAATGGAATGTCCCTTCGCCGTGTTTAGTACTGGCCTCGGAGGGGTGGTACCCATACATTAACAAGTTATTGCACTTGCTGGACGGGATATGGACCGTTCGAAACAGACGTAGCCGTGCTCTGTCTTGTGAAGATCGCGTATGGAAACCCCTTGTTGGATGGACTTCAGGAGTTAATTACAGCCGACCCCAAAAATAACGTTAAACTGTAAACAAACAACCAAATTACTAAAAGAAACTGCCATTTCTCGCTAAATACCCGCCGTATATCTATTACTTATATCTACCCCCGTCTGTCGCCGACCGTCATATTTACCACATTTCGTTAATTTTTTTTATGCTTATGTCTTTTGTTCATGTTTATGGTATTTAGGCCTACCGTCTTTTGTTTAGCCTAGGCTACGTTGTTTGCCTACGTTCATCACCTCGGTGCTGGTACCAGGCTACCTACGCAAGACGTCCATTTTGCATGTAAACCGGTAGTTACATAAAAAATGTTGCGCACTAGCCTAGTATTCTTTAGTGTTACCGATAATCCTAACTTTACTTCAGCAAAGAAAAAAGTAATAAAATGGCAGAGGAAGAAGTTGCCATGGGAAAATCAATACCCTTTCATCCCGCGACCCAAGTTGCAAGCGGCACAGCCGTCAACGCCACACTTTACATGTAAGTTATATGACATATTTTGAGTTATATCAATGCAATGCCTTTCATACAAAATCCAAGGTTATTACAGCATCTCTAGAATAAAGGTGCTCACCTATTAATGGCCGCAATCCGTCAATTTGAAAGAAATTCCCGTGCGCAGACCTATTATGATACGGACACAACATCCAAGTCAATACAAACAATCTATGACGTCACGAATGTTGGTTCGCGCCTCTAGGAGAAGCGTCAATATGTGATATAAACTAGATATGTTAATTTCTACTACTCCTGTTACCATGATGACCCCATGTTCAAATTTCGAATCGCGTGGTATAAATATCTAATTATGAAATACTAGAGGCCTTCCATTCTTTCGTAAATTATGTCCCGTAAATGGCTCCAGTGAAGTGTGTGTCAGGTGCCAAATGTGATTTTTAGGCATAAACGGCATCCTTATAGTCTAAACAGCCACTGTGACAAATTCACACTTTCACTTTGACGTCTCTATGAGCTCGCAAGAATCCAAAATGAACACTGAAAATTCAGCATTTAGATTACAGCTCCAAATTGACAAATATGCTCATGAAACTACAAATTTATATATGATATTAAAGCAAATGCAAATAATAACTAGTTTGAATACTTCAAACGCCAAGAGAGGATCAGAAAAAAATAAGCGTTTTAAGATGCACTTGGAATGTGAACATGGCGATTGAAATTCATACGATTGTCAAAATGTGTAGAGACATGATCAGCCCTTTGACTAACGCTGATGTTATTCTGAGTTTGATAAATTACCGTCATAGTGCGTGTCTGTGTTGCGACAACACTGAAAAACTATTAAATTAATGTTATATAAATGCTGTAGTTTTTAACTCGCAGGTCTCATCTCAGTGTTTTCATTTTCGTTTAGATGTGCAACTGATTCAGCCAGCCGGATGTTTAAATCTTCATTGGCAAGTTGGTGTGAATTTTGTAGACCTGAAACAGTAATAGTGATGGAAGAGGGGAAATGTGTCATTATGGAATATTCAGCAGTTTTTAGACTGAGCTGAAATAATTACCACACCATCGGAGCTGATACAAGGATATCGTTCATAGAAAATGCTGCTGTAGGTAGAAAAGAGATGTATTTAATCTTCTAACAACCCACATGGCACCTCGTAATTCACTAAATAACCGGTATCATGGAATGCATTAATCTCATTTGATAGTATTCACCATTCATCAACAGTGGTTTGGAGCCAAGACGTTAATGGATGGTAACAAACTTGATGACGATATCAACAAAACTGCGTGCACTGTTCCCCGAATACAGTACTCAAGCAAAATGTTCAGACTGATAAACAGGTCGAATATAATCCAAAATGGACATACACTCGTTTTAGAACGCTAATTCAAACTTCGCTCTTAGTGGCTTTAGCTTTGTTGGTCCTTAGCAAGATACGGAGCAAAGTCCTCTTGGGCTATGCTACGATGATATCACCAACCGAAAAAAAAAGTTGAATATGCTTTAGTGCGGTAGTGTAGATGGAACTCTTCCTATCCCAAGCAAGCTCTTAGTTTATGTTGTTGTTGTAGATTAAACTATATATTTGCTAGAATTGGCTCTTTCTCCCAGGACAGCCCGTAAAAGCTCTTACTGGCCCGAGTTTTATTTATACGGTTCTCTCTCTCTCTCTCTCTCTCTCTCTCTCTCTCTCTCTCTCTCTCTCTCTCTCACACACACACACACACACACACAAACATACGACATGGAAGGACACAGCTAGTTATTATGATTAATTAACACAAAGGAATCTCCAATTTTGGATGACTTATGGCAACGGGGGACAACTTTATCTAATGGCAAAAACAAGAACTCCAGAGCTAAAAATTGTTGTTTTAGCCAACACCACGTTTTATACGGCATTACACTGCATTCCTTTGCCAAAGGGCGCTTTAATTTTTCTGCTAAATGTAATTTTTCCCATAGTATTCCCTTAGTCCATACAAACGCCGATACTCCCCAATGTTGTTGTTTTTGTTGCTGAAAGAGCCGTCGTTATGCCAGTACGGGTCCTTGCTCCTAAAGCTGCCCTTCGGTAATTCCAACTTTCATCGGTCAAACCAGGGTACTGAAACACTCTCCTTGTATGGTATGTTATCAGTGGGTTTATTTTATTTTTCATTATGATTAAGGAATAAAATATGTACACAGTGATAATAAGCAAATTAAATTTGTATCAACAGAAACTCCACAAACTGAACTTACTTAAAAACCTGGAACCGAGGAGATAATAAACGTAGCATTCCTTTACACACACACACACATCCCTCCCGCCCCCATCGCCCCCTCCCCCCCGCGACCAGCCAGCTTTTTCCATCCGTCACTTGATGAGATCAACAGGATACAGCTTACCAGAGTTAATTAAGAAAAACAAGTTGATATTCTTTGCTGTCGATAACATAGATTTCCTGGAAGACATATGAGATGGACAAAAAACATTTCTCACAGGACATTTTTTTTTTTTGAGAGCGAGAGAGAGAGAGAGATGAGGATGACGTTCAACATTTTTTTTTACGTCGTCATGTTCAGTTGCATTTTGTTTTATTCATATGATGCTTGTTTAATTATCATTATTTTGTAGAGTCCGCCACAAAATAAATTAGAGTACATTCTACATAGAAGTTTTGTTATAATCTTATATATATGTGTGTGCAAATTATATATATATATATATATATATATATATATATATATATATATATATATATATATATATATATATATATATATATATATATATAAATAGAACTGACACCAGGGCGGCGCTGCAGAACCATTTTGAAAAACCCGGAAGATGAAATAGACACCTATAATTCCCTGCGATTTTTTTTCGTTTGTCTATATAACAGTACGTTGTGCAGCTTATAATTGCAAGAATGGGCGCATGAATTCTTTGAGAACAGTTGAATAACATTGCACAGGTAAACAAAGCAAAATGAAATTCATTTACTCATAACTTTGTGCCAGTCAGACAAATGTCTTGCCAGCAATAGATAAGTTTTTTGTGAACATGTCTTACATTTTCAGCATATTATTGTGACACATAAGTGCAGTGGCAATTTCAGCTAATCTTATATATGCCGCATAATTTACAGTAAAAGCGACACTGCTCAGTAGCAAATAGGCCTATAGGTTTTTGGTTGTGTCAGCTACTAGTAGTCTCGTCTTTTAAACATGACATTGTGGGAGCATTTCGGGACGACGTACGCAAACCGCAGAAAAAACTTCCACTGTTCAATTCAGAGTGAAAAAAAAAATTTTATGCTTAACAAATCCTGATTTAATTTATGTTTGCATCAAACGATATATCTCTTAGATTGGCGACAGCAAGAAAATGAAGCTTGGTGGCCTAGGCAAAACGTATGCCCTCAAACTGCCCATTTGGTAAGATACTGTAACATTTAAACCTTTTTCTAAGTACAACTTATTCGAATATACAGAAAATAATTAATCTGTGGCAAAAGTTATCGAATCATTATGCCATGGAAGAAATAGCCAAGAAGAATAGTAACAGCAATGAAAAGAAGCTTGTCCAAGCGCCAGGCTTATGCCTCTTGATTCAGCAGGTATTTTTATTGGCTTGTCCTTCTTTTAACATCAATTTTATTCCAAATAAGTCAAAACTGCTTTCTTATGGTAGTTCTTATTTAAAAATCCTCTCAAGTATCGTTCGAAAAAATTCTAAAAAAAAAGAAGGAAATTACTTTGCTAGCCTATTTTGTCTGGGATTTATTTACCAAATGTTTTAAAATATTTGAGATTTCCTGCTGACCCAGTCTATTAGTGCTTTCGCACAACTTTCAGCTGTCTGCTGTCTTACTGGTATTGCTTCTGGCCATCTGGTGTTCCTGTCGATGATTGTGAAGAGATATCTGTACCCCTCGGAGGGGGGCAGGGGTCCCACGATGTCGACATGGATGTGGCCAGTCGTCGCTGTGTTGTCTGGAATTCTCCTATCCCCGTCTCTGCGTACCTCATTATTTTTTATGTTTGGCGCGGGAGCCATTCTCTTGCCCACTTTTTGATGTCCGCTTTCATTCTTCACCGCTCCGACAAGGTTCGGGCGGTGGATCTGCCTGATGGGTGGACCACGGGTGGTACAGGTTGTGACTTGTGAGCAAAGTTGAAGGCTTTCTTTCTCAACCCTTAACGGCAAGTATGGGCGAGGGCGTCCGGTACTCATCTCGCAGGAGATGGTCGTCTCTCCTTCGTTGATGGACAGGTCGCTCCACGTAAGGGCGGGTTTCTCCCGCTTAAACAGATTAGAATGAAAAATTCTTTACGTCAACTACAATAGACCCCAGAACAATAATTCCTCGAAATATGGTGTATAGTAATGATTAATTTACCTGTAATAGAGTTGACGTATTCTTACAATATTTAAACGAGAGGGGAAAAAGGCAATGTGTTGCCCTTGCGTTTCGCCTCTACGCTAATGTGTGTTGGACTAGGAGTTTCAATATGGCCGCCAGAGATCATGCGCTCAGTAGGGAAATCACCACTCCATGCTATTGGCTATATACTTAGACTGCGCCTAATGAAGCAATGAATGGCTGAAAATGTCCCAGAGTTTGGCTGTATAGCCAAATTTTCATAAATAAAATCAAATAAAAAATAAATTTAAAATCCTTAAGCCTTACGAGGACCACTGACCACGAGTTTTGAGAATTTTAAGTGTATTTTTAACACTTTATCTAGATTACACACAAGAAAGAGGTCTTATTTTATCCACACCTTATAACAACGTGAATGTATACCACAATTTTAACCTACGAACTTGTTACACTTCCCTACGCGTGTATTACAACAACAAATTCTACATCTTTCCACGTCCTTTTTTCTGCCACATAAATCTAAAACTTTATACCGCCCTTTTCATCTGGTGTCAGGTGAGGGTCTCATCCTTTGTGATGGAAAAAGAGTCAAGTTGTAGAACAATATGTACGTATGACGTCTTTTTTGTTGGTTGCTATCTTGTGATGCTGCATGTAAGTGCTTCTCCGTGTTTGTTCACGTGCTTGAGGTGAATGTTCTGGATGCCAGCTTCCAGTTTGTCTCTTAATAATGCTTAGGGTGCTTCCTTATATACGAGTTCGTATCCTTCATCATTAGTGTTGTATATCGTAGTAGTATAAGTATCTTCTTACCTGCTATGAGAAAACGTAGTCGTTATGTAAATGTTCCCGTCTTCTTAACATCAGCACATTAGAATCCAGTATCTTGACAGCTGCAAGGGATAGGATTGGATCTCTCTGACAAACTTGTAGGGTATTTGAACATTTCGCCACGACTCGTGTTCATAACCTTACACTGACCTTTGACCCATATCGGATAATATATGAAGGTAGAAATTAGCAATCGGTACAAATTGACGCCACAGAGAAAAATGTTTCAGTATAGGCTACTGAAAGACGAAAATATAGTTTTAATAATTTGACTTATGAAAATAAAAAAACTTTCAATAAATATGTTGCTAACATCACTAAACTATTAAAAGCAATGGAGAGAGAGAGAGAGAGAGAGAGAGAGAGAGAGAGAGAGAGAGAGAGAGAGAGAGAGAGAGAGAGAGAGAGAAGGGGCTGCAAGTTGAAGAAGCTTATCCACTAAAGCGAAAATGTTCTTCTTTTGTGGATTATCTGCAAAACTTCTCATCTTCAAAAGACTTTTTTTCTCTTCTGTTAAACATTAGTTTTCCGACCAAAAGTTAGCAGGACGTCGTTAATCACTATGCCACGCATTAAACTAAAACTATTCCTTGGTAAATTAAAAATAGTTGCCATACTAGAGCAGTGGTATTAATTTTAAGTTGTCCTTTTTCCTTCCTTTTGTCACAACAGTTTCGTAGAGGTGAGATGTTTGCTTTTGAATAATTTTCGAGTTCTAAAGAAAAATTTAACGGTTCAGTGGCTTTCTTAAAAGTTTTTCCTACTTTAAAATAATTATAAAGAAAAATTAAAGGTTACGAAGAGTGACTGCATAAAGTATAGCCTACCGAGAGTCGTTGAATATAAATTTTTTTTAGAGCAGAAAAGTAAGCGGTATATAAACGGTAAATCTTTCATGGCAAAAGGCTCTTGAAGTCTGGTTGAGTTGTACGTTTCCCGCAGAGTGGTTCTAAAATATATTTTGATATTAACTGACAGGAGAAATAACCTCTTCCTTTCCGGGTCTTCAGTAACTTACGTTAAGTCTGTCTTAATCTTGAGTGGTACCATTAGCTCGACCTGAATAATATCTTTGAAATGGGCAAACAAAGTCCATTGTTTCCGTGCTCAAAGAATAATGTCTCTTTGTGCGTTTTTCTAATGCTTTGCACTTTTCCAATAGCATTTTGGAGTTTGTAAACATCCTCCAGGTCAGGCTGAATCTTAAATTAAAAAAAGAGATAATTAGCATATCTTGCAATGATCATTTCATATACTTGGCTCAATCACCATCAACGAAGGTGGGTTTGCTTTTGGTGTTGTACGTATGTATTTCTCTCAGCAATTCCATCGAATTTATATGGATAATTTTGAAGTATTTAAACAGTGGAAGTGATTTTATGAAGCTTTCCAGTGTCTGCAGGATCCAGATTCGAGCCTCAGCTACTATTGGTTAAGTAAACAAAACCTTACCAGGAATAAGATCAACCAGTATCTTAAATTTTCTTAGCACACTCGAGAGGAAATTAGCGAGGACTAGTTATGAAAACAACTTAGGAATATCCAAAAAAAGAAAAAAAAGTTGAAGCACAAAGCTAATACAATTATAGTAAGAGGTATGGCTCTTATGTTGTCAGGTTTTCAGGTATAGATATAAGACGAATAAACAAGTGTTTCATATTTTCGCTTGCCACATTTAAAGTCATTTCATTCGGGCTAACACACGATCACCGAATAACCTATTCCCGCAATCGACGATGGAAGAACTGCAGAATTTTGAGCATGGTTGATATACGTAGAGCTTTGATTTTTCACTTACGTGGATAACTGGGGAGTAATTAAAAGCCAGGTGATGTTGTGACATAAACCCATAAACTCAAGAGGGCTCTAAAGGGAAATCAGCCTGCAGAGAGAGAGAGAGAGAGAGAGAGAGAGAGAGAGAGAGAGAGAGAGAGAGAGAGAGAGAGAGTCAAGTTGAAGGAACAGGGAATACATAAATAACCTTTTCCTATAACTTGTCTCTCTTTGCAGGCTGATTTCCCTTTGGATCCCCTCCCTTGGGTTTATAGTCTGTTGACTCTGTCCATAAGGGCTTTCAGCTGAAGATTTGAAGAAAGGACAGAAAAGAAAGAAAGTAGTTTTATGAAGCTTTTCCAAAGGCTGCAGGTCCAAGAATAGGTCCTCAGCTACTATTGGTTAAGCACACACAACCTTACCGGGAATAAGATCAACCAGTGTTTTAAATTATCTTAGTACATTCAAGAGGGGATCACTGAAGGCCATTTATGAAAACAATTTAGGAATTTTAAGAAAAGCTGAAACACAAAGCTACTATGATTTTAGAAAGAGGCACGGCTCTTCACCGTAATTATAGTTTTAAGGATAGATAATTGATGAATAACCAAGCCTTTCATATTTCCGCTTGTCACATTTTAGGCAGTTTCGTTCCAGCTAACACAAGACCATCGAATATATAAACTACTATCAAATAAACTATTTCTCGAATGAACTATTTATCGAATGAACTTATATCGAATAAACTTTTATGTGTGGTGCATCACTATATTGTGATCGGAAATAATGAGTAAAAAGACACAATAATGTAAATGAGAGGCTATTTTTCCAAAATACAAAAAAGGATAAAACAGGGGAGCTTTCGTTTGCACAACGGTCCTCTTCAGTTGGTTGAAGAGGACGTTGTGCAAACGGCCGAAAGCTCTCCTGCTTTATCCTTTTTGCATTTTGGAAAAATACAGTCTCTCATTTACATTATTGTGGCTTTTTATTCAAACTTTTTATCGCAATCAATATTGGAAGAATTGTAGAACTTTCAGCAAGACGACAGTTTCTTTTTGTTGTTAATATACGTTGAACTTTTGATTTTTTATGTACCTTCTATTGAGAGTTGGTGTTTTATTTCAGTTATATTAAAATGAAACTTTACAAGTTTATTAAAGTAATTCAGAAACTCCACGCCCATATCAATGGTACCTTTCACATCTGAAGAGAATGTGTAAATGAAAGGAGAAAAACTCAAAGAAGCGATAATTCGAGGTTTCAGCGGAGTGTTTTTGCACTATAGTTTGATAGATAATAATAATAATAATAATAATAATAATAATAATAATAATAATAATAATAATAATAATAATAATAATAACAACATTACCATTAAGAAAATAAGTATTGGTTCTTGCCGCAACGTTGATGGACAATATACCGACCGTGACCACTTCTCATGAAAGAGAATAAAGAGCCTACCGTCTCCTTCTCTCCCTCTGAGGAAAAGCAATCATTATTTCTCTCTTTCATTCTGGAGCAGGATTCTTTCCTCTCTCCTCCTTCTCACTGATCTGATTTGTGTCGATATGCTGTGGTTGTAATGGAGAATCTTCGTGCTAAGATTCATTTGAAGGGTAAGAAAAGTTTACTAAGGATTGACATAGGATTTCATCGTACATCAAAAGTAACAATGCTGAAAATGCAGATGCAATCGAGTATTCTGTACAGTCGCTACAGCTTATAATCAAGGTCACCGAAAATAGATATATCTTTCGGTAGTCACGGCATAATGCGGTATGAGCCGCGACCCATGAAATTTCAACCACGGCCCGGTGGTGGCTTATTCTATATCGTTGCCAGAAGCACGATTATGACTGACTTTAACCTTAAATAAAATAAAATAAAAGAATACTGAGGCTAGAGGGCTGTAATTTAGCATGTCTGATGATTGGAGGTTGGATGATCAACATACCAATTTGCAGCCCTTTAACCTCAGTAGTTTTTAAGACCTGAGGGCGGACAGAAAAAAGTCCGGACAGAATAAAGTGCTGACGGACAGACAAAGCCGGCACAATAGTTTTCTTTTACAGAAAACTAAGACGACAAGCACTCTCCTTGGGGACCTGAACCACTGGCCAGTGATATACCTGGTTAACGCGATAACCATACAATCAAAGAAGTCCGGTTACGGGCTGTTCTATGAGCAAGAGCCTGTGCTGGCATAACGCCAGCTTAATCAAAAACAGCAAAACAACAGAAGTCCAAGAATGTGGTGAATTAGACATAATATTTGGTGCATTTTGTTTTAAGCTCTCTGTGGCAGGGTGGATAAATCGTGGCCTGGTGTTTCAATGGTAAGCAGTTCAAATTTCAAAGAAGGTTGTTGGTCTTTTAGATTAACAAAAAATAATGAAAACTAGAATAATCACGCAAATCTGACTAGATCCTACAACAAGGCATAGTAACCAAAATTTTATAGAAATTTATTCATTGTCTTTTGCTTGACGGAAGGGAAATGCTCTCTCTCTCTCTCTCTCTCTCTCTCTCTCTCTCTCTCTCTCTCTCTCTCTCTCTCTCTCTCTCTCTCTCTTCTTATGCTGTGGGAGCTGCAGTTGCCGAAGCTTTCAAGGTTAAAGTCCGAAGAAGAATGATAATATGAGCAATTACAATGCAACTTCGCATAGTGATGAATTAAAATGATGGCGATTTGCAAGTCCACTATGTACCCTTTCGGAATAGGACATGATTGACGCTTCAGGTCAAGGCCGCCTATCACTGAGGCGCGAATGTACACATACACACACGCATACTTATGTATATATATATACATACATATAAAATACATATATATATATATATATATATATATATATATATATATATATATATATATATATATATTATATTTATATATATATGTATATATATAAGTGCATACATACACATGTAATATGTATATAAGTGAATATGTATATATACTTATATCCAATATGTATATATGTATATATATACTTATATGTATGCATATGAATTATATACTTCTAGATTCCCCTTCCTATACTATGTCAAGAAGTTCACGTGATATAATTTTTTCTTACTTTTTAAATTTCTGGTGCATATTAAAATAAGTAAAAATGCGCCGAAGTTTCTTCGGCGCAATCGACTTTTCTGTACAGCGTATAATGCTGTATGAAACTCTCAGCCGCTGCCCATGAAACTTTCAGCCACTGCCCGGTGGTGGCCTGTGTTGTTGGCACCTATAGCGCTGCCAGACGCAAGATCATGGCGAACTTTAACCTTAAATAAAATAAAAACTACCGAGGCTAGAGGGCTGCAATTTGGTATGTTCGATAATTGGAGAGTGGATGATCAACATACTAATTTGCAGCCCTCTAGCCACAGTAGGTTTTAAGATCTGAGGGTGGACAGAAAAAGTGCGGACGGGCAGATAAAGCCATCTCAATGGTTTTCTTTTACAGAAAACTAAAAATGAAAATGGTAAAAAGTAGCAAATGAATAAAAAGGACAAAAGGCAAGAGAGATTTGACCAATGACTGATAACATTAGTGAACATGATTTAAAAGATAAGTTCAACAAAAACTACCATTATATAAATGGCTGGTAGAGTAAAGACAAAATATAGCAGTGGCTAGAGAGTCTTTAGGTTTCCTTATCGTTCCCTGGCAAACTACCGTCAAGAATCGGACGCACTGTTGACTGGTAGGTTTCCAATGCATGATTGGAAAGCTTCAGAATCTTTGACTTTTACTTTCATGACCGTTTGGGTTTTTGTTACAATCTATTTTATCTTTCGTTCAAAAATTTCATCTACTTTTCTTCTTCCTTTGAAAGAGTGACACAGACAAAAGACCGATGCACTCTCGTATTTTTATTTCCTTGTATCCAGAAACATATGAATCGCCCCATTCATTTTATGCCTCAGGAAAATGATGCCCATAAAGATGAACGATCTGCGAGAACATGGAATGGGAGCCTATATCCTTCTGGAAATTTATGTGTGGGGAGATTGCCCGGTAATTTCTTCTGTGATCGATGTTTCCTTTTGTGTCTGTTTTTATTTTTCTTTATTAGTTGTTTTTTTCTCTCTCTTTGGAAGGGATTAGTCTGAATGCTTAAAGACCACAACAACACCAGAACGATTACCTTCACGAATTCTATATTCGTTGGGTGGAAATAAACCATTTCTTCCATTAGGAATCTCACACTGTGTTTTCTGTCATGGAAATATCCTTCCCAGCCCTCTCCTCTTCAGTGCATGCTTCCACTTATTTTTCCCTTTGCTGCATCCTCTCCTGAACAACATTTTTAAGCATCCACCTGGTCTTCTCAAGGACAACAGGAGGAAAAATGGTAAATCTATTTGGTAGAGTCTTTGAGCAAAGCGCGCGAACTGGCGAGGGAGGAGGAGGAGGAGGAGGAGGTGGTGGAGGAGGCGGTGGAGGAGGTCAGATCTGACGAGATGAAGGCCTTCGAGTGGAGAGGGGTACAATAGAAATTGTGAGGGGTTCGAATTGTCAGGAGGAATTGGGCTGAAAGAGGAAGGGCCTTTTGACGGAATTTCCTACCCTTATTCTTTTACAGCCAGCGTGTGAATGTTGTAGGGAAACTGACTCGAAATCGGAGCTTGGGAAGAAGAAGAAGAAGAAGAAGAAGAAGAAGAAGAAGAAGAAGAAGAAGAAGAAGAGTAAGAGTCACAGTCTGCAAACCGAAGTCGAAAAGACTGGCTGTGAATCCGCGCCGATACAATTGGGTCAGCAAACACCGGGAGGGAAAATGAAACGAACAAGATATAAAACTAAATAAACAATCGAGCAGTTAGATAAAACACTCCGGTGGCAATCAAATGTTAACGGCATTTTAGTTTACGAAAGTAGAAATTTATTATTGGAACACTTTTTCTAGAGTTTCGTATAGAATGAATATCATGTTATTCTGAAACATAAATGTGACGCAGGATTTTATTCGCTTGTCTCACTTGTCAAGTTGATAAGTGTTTTCATAAAGTTACATTGTTTAAAATAGTAAGTTTAGAGGCATTTCTTTATTTCTTTAAATGATTCCATAGCAAACGACCATAGCCTACGACTATTGTGCCTTTTCAACCTCTCTTTATTTTAATGCAAAGCAAATAAAGGATGTTAAATTGCAATCTTCACATCTTATTTAATTTCTCGCCAACTAAAAGATTCCATAGAAAGGATGGAAAAAGCGAAGCTTGATTTATGAAGGGTAGAAATAGCTTAAACTTGACCTTTTGCTTTATATGGATTTCCTCTTTCCATTAACTCCGGATACAAAATTTCCCCTGAAAACTCCGACAACAAAATAATTGCAGTTTCCGCATTCCTGTTTTTGATGAAGCCTTTAAGCATATTATATATATATATATATATATATATATATATATATATATATATATATATATATATATATATATTTATATAATATATACATGTATATATATGTATGTATATATATACATAAATATACATATATATTATATATATACATATATATAAAACAATATATATAATTTTCCACTTTCTATATATGCATATATATCTATAAAATGGAAAATTAATCCCATTATGCAATAAAGAATTACATCAATAATGTACAATATATGTCCTCGTTTGTTAAAACTGAATTTTATTTAAATAATGTCATTATCTTTTTATAGAGATATCATGTCGTGTGCTTTAAGAAAAATTGAGATAGTTATTTTCCAATGTCATTTGAGTATCGGGTGGAACCCTTAATGCACAAACTACTTTACCGTAAAAACAAACTTACCTCGTGGAACCGAGCGCGGGGCTTAAATTTACCATGTCAACAAACTTACAGTAGACCAATGCCGCCAATATATACATATACATATACTTATATATATATATATATATATATATATATATATATATATATATATATATATATATATATTTATATATATATATATATATATATATATATATATATATATATATATATGTGTGTGTGTGTGTGTGTGTGTGTGTGTGTAACTGAATCACGAAAATATGGAACGTGATGAATATATAAACGAAGGCAAAGGACAATAAGTCGAAAGGCCTAGCACCACTCCGTTGTTTCTCTTTCCTTCGTGGCATTACCTTTATTTATATTATTTTTATATATATTTACAATATGTGTATATATATATATATACATATACAATATGTGTATATATATATATATATATATATATACTGTATATACACAAGCATGTATTGGGGCGAGGACAAGTTTGACTGAGCCAGGGAACTAATCACTCTTGGCGGTCCTCAAGTAAGTTTATTGACTTGGCAAATATGTGCTCTGTGCTAGTAGGTACTGTGCAGGAAGTTTGTTTTTACGTTAAAGCACTTTGTTCGTTAAGAATGTTGCACTCGGCGCTCAAATGACATTGGAAAATAAGCGTCTTAATTTTTCTGAAATTATACGACATGGTATTTTTCTAAAAAAAAAAAAAGTAATGATATCCTATAAATAAAATTCACTTTTAACAAGCGAAGACTTACATGGTAAAATTAATATAATTCTTCACTGAATAGTAGAAGTAATTTTCCAGTATATTTTGTTGTTCAGTTCGTTCATCAAGTAAACTGAATCCCATTACATAACCTTTCCATGTCACTTCCATCACAATATCGGTAACAGCACAAAATTATTCACAGCTTTTGCCGCAGGTAACTTAGGCTATGCTCTCCAATGCCTGACCTCTTTCGAAACTAAGTGGAGAATTCAATATACTTGTGAGAAAAACTATTATTTATTCTTAGTACTGTGCTAATGAAACCGTGCTATTTAGAATGAGAAGGTGAATAGTGATGAAAAAAAGAACTAAATTTATTTATAGCAAATATAAATATAGATGTACTTTATATCTGTTGTTGTTGATGGCGTGCTCTTCTCCTTGGGGTTAGTTGTCTAAATTACTTTCTACCTCCTCTTTACCAGGGTCCTTTTCATTTGATCTCTTTTGGTATCCAATCGGCTACCAAATGGTCATTTCCATATTTGTTCCTCCATGGCCTCGCTGGCCTGCGTCGTTTGCACCCGATTTTGAATTATCTTCTCTTTATCTGTCAACTCGCAGCTTAAATTTGTATTTAAACGGAAAATGTAAAAAGGAATAAAATGATTAGTTGGGACAAGTGGATAAACCATTCATTTTCTGGGCGAACAAGCCCTCACTATCGTTCGAATAACGAGTGAAATTCGTAAGGTGCAACCGTGCAACTGAGGGGGTGCTCTGAGAGGACTCCCGGAGACGCCGATTCTCGCAGAAAATGCGACCGAGGGATGGATCGGCGGTTTGACTTAGTACAAGAATCCAAGAATAACGAATGGATCTAGATGCGGATGTCGGTACATCGGAGGAAATTGGCTGCGGATGGACATGCGGAATGTAAAAGGTTACGAAGCGCAAGGCAGATGCTCGTCTTTGGAAATCACGGAGTTTACTGTGTGTGTGTATGGAGGTGGGGGTGTGCCTCGGAGGTTCGTTAGCTCGCTTTTCCAAGAATACTCTTAGTCAAACTGTCTAGATACGGAAAGAGTGGCAGTAAACCTTGTGGGCTTGTCCGCTCCCCTCTTGCCATCCACCGTATCCTGATATGGACACATGGGAAAATGTTTTATGTTTGACAATATTTAACCACAAAAAATGTATTAACATTAAATCTTTGTCCTCAGCTCGGGAACAAATACCTTACAATGTCGAAACTATTTATTTTTTTTTCGAAATAAATCCACGAATCTCCATGCTTCGTTATAACTTGATGATGATTACATAAATGTAAAATGTAAATGTAATAAGGATCCTCAGAATATCTCATTTCCCTTTAAGAAAATAAACATCACTGTTGCTGACCGCGAGAAGATAACAGAAAGGCACTGGCCTCGAGGGAAACAATTGGTCAATTATAAAAGAATGATAAGAACTGTGGATAACGGAAGGATGACTAAATGTAAAAGCCTGAGATAACAAGACTATACAATTATTGTTGTGTAGACAATCAAAGGAATGTTAAACTCCACGAAGTAGCCGCGGGATGATAAGCAGGTTCTCACAGGATGCTTTATTTCAATCTTTTATGGGTTATCAGCTTCCGTTTAGAGGTTGTGTCCCTGAATAATCGGCGCGCTGACACTATAAATAAATATATATACAAATATATATACATATATATATACATATATATGTATGTATATATATATATATATATATATATATATATATATATATATATATATATATATATATATATATATATATGTCTTAACAGTTTACTGGTAAGAGAACTCGTCACTGAAGTCTCAGGTAGCTGCTGCCGGTGGTTCGAATCCACCAGGTACCAGGTGACGACCACTTTATCAATCATAATTCTCCTTCGGTATCATTTCCACGGTAGAGCGAATTGGATGTTAAACGACATTTGAAGCTTAAGGTTTGTAAATGAAAAATGTCACATGAAGTAATAATATATATATATATATATATATATATATATTTATATATATATATATATATATATATATATATATTTATATATATGTATGTATATATATATATATATATATATATATATATATATAGAGAGAGAGAGAGAGAGAAAGAGAGAGAGAGAGAGAGACTGTGCTAGGATAGCGTGTCACACTGACAGCCAGTAGTAGAATGCAAACGGTAGGGAATGTGACTCACGTCCTGACAATGTATCATAGCTAATTGATGCGTTTATGCCATATGAAAGTTATTTTTTCATCCCAGCTTCACCTCGTCGCTTTTTTTTTTATTGTGATTTACGTTTTTATGCTCGGAACGATGCTGAAAATATGATATCCATCACCGATGCATTTGCTTCCTAGAATTTCAAAATGTATGATATATATATATATATATATATATATATATATATATATATATATATATATATATATATATATATATATATATATAAATTATGCATACATATATATATATATAAATATATACAATTTATATTTATACATACACACATATATGTACATATATACATATGATATTGTAATAGCCACATTGCCCTCTTAACTTCTCGAATTCTTCGCTCTTTTTTGGATACGTTTGTCACTAAAAAGCCTTAAGATACAAGTCTTTAGGGCTTTGTAGTGACAAGCGTATCCAAAAAAGCGCGAAGAATTCGAGAAGTTAAGAGGGCATTGTGGCTATTACAATTACATATGTATCTGGTAAAAAGTGACCAGTAGATTTTACATATATACATATATAGATATTACTCGTATCAAGCTTCAATAAGACGGGCTGGTTTAGATTCCAGATTCTTTAATGCACAAAGTACAAGTTTTCGAAGACACAGTCTTCTTCTTCAGGTAACGATTAGTTCTTCACTGAAGGGTTGGGTAGAGCTCTCGGCTAGCACGCTGTTGGCCCAGCGTTCGACTCTCCGACCGGCCAATGAAGAATTAGAGGAATTTATTTCTGGTGATAGAAATTAATTTCTCGGTATAATGTGGTTCGGATTCCACAATAAGCTGTAGATTCCGTTGCTAGGTAACCAATTGGTTCTTAGCCAGGTAAAATAAGTCTAATCCTTCGGGCCAGCCCTAGGAGAGCTGTTAATCAGTTCAGTGGTCTGGTTAAACTAAGGTATACTTATTTAACCAACTCACTGGTAGGGGAGGGGTCATAGTGAGGTGAGGAAACGCTACTCTGGGGAAAGGCACAATGACATGATCGTCACTCCTAACAATAACATTATTAAGGATTTAAACAAGAGACTGAAAAATATTAAATTAGTCGGGAATTATAAAAACAACTTTTGGAATAAGGTAACCAGAAATAAAATGTCCATGAAAGGGGAGGAGGAGAAGAGGGACAGGGCCCACCTAGCACCTTGTGACACTTGTGATAAAGTATATTTTGGTCAGAGCGGCAATTCGCGCTAGGAGACAGCAGCTAGCATAAGCAGAGCATTCGCTCTTACAACCAAGCCAAACATTACTGGAATTACAACCACAACATCGACTGAAGAAATACTGATTGCATATATAACAACAGGAATAAATAATTGAGCGGGAACATGGAGAACTCCATCATCAACTTTTATGAAAGAACATTGGAAGGCAACAATGGAAACAATTTTTAGGACAAGATTATTTATGAGATAATTCATCAGAAATTTAAGAACATAAACAACACAAGTAAAAAATGCGCCAAAGTTTCTTCGGTGCAATTGAGTTCTCTGTACATCGCACAATCAAGGCCTCCGAAAATAGATCTGTCTTTCGGTGGTCTCGGTATAATGATATAAGAGCCGCGGCCCATGAAAATTTAACCACGGCCCGGTGGTGGCATATCCTATTCGTTGCCAGAAGCGTGATTATGGCTAACTTTAACCTTTAATAAAATAAAAACTACTGAGGCTAGAGGGCCGCAATTTGGTATGTCTGATGATTGGAGGGTGGATGACCAACATACCAATTTGCAGCCCTCTAGCCTCAGTGGTTTTTTAGATCTGAGGGCGGACAGAAAAATTGCGAACGGACAGACAAAGCCGGCACAATAGTTTTCTTTTACAGAAAACTTACTAGGCATCGTTAGAGCAAAATTTAAACCTAAAAGAGCCCCCCCAAAAAAAGATGCGTCGTTAAGGACAAAAAGAAAAAACGAAACTTTGATCAAAGCAAGTAGAATACTGACACTATTGAAAAGTTTTTTTTTTTGGAAGAAAAGTATAACTACTTTTATTAGATTTTTTCTCTTTTATACAGTAGATGACGTCACTCACGTTGTCTTCAAGATACTCTTAGTTTCTGAATAACTTCCGCGTTATTCGATGGCCTGTCGTGGGGATATAAATATTAACGATATTTCATATAATTTTTTAACATTCAGAAAACATTCCTTTGCGTACAATGATTTAGAATGTTTGCTCGACATTCCGTACACAGTGATTTAGAATATTTGCTCAACATTCCGTATACAATGATTTAGAATGTTTGCTTGGCATTCCGTATACAATGATTTAGAATGTTTGCTCGACATTCCGTATACAAGATAAGAACTGTTATGGGAAAAAATGCTATACTGGACAATATTCATCGAATAAGAGAGCTTTTATTTGTAGCGAACGGGAAATTCCACTTCAGTTTTTAAAATGGATTTTGCTTTTGAGAGTGTTGCAAGAAAGTGTTAGTCCTCTCGTTCCGACCTGGGCTCTTGGGATGAGGTCGCAAGTCCCATAGCCTTTCCTTGACTCCCAGTTGACAATGGTACCCATACACTGCTGCTGGGAGGACTGGTGAGATTAGGCCGGAATCGACCCGCGGACCTTGCGAATGCAAGTCGAATGCACTACCACTAAACCATGATACCCGCATTAAAATAGGTCTGAATCTACGTTTGTATGTTTTCAACACGTTCAGGAAATACAAGGTTTGTTGCCTCTCTCTCTCTCTCTCTCTCTCTCTCTCTCTCTCTCTCTCTCTCTCTCTCTCTCTCTCATTAAAAGAGTTCAGCAACTATTAGTAATAACAGAGGATACAACAACGCTGAGCCGAAGTCTCATTAAGGCAATGACTTGTGATGAACAAATTATCGTGTACTTCCAATAGTGGCACTTACCCAGATTACCTGCGCTCAAGATTGAATAGCAATTATAGAGCCAGAGGAAATTGTCTTCATGAGGGAACGTCATTTGAGTTATGGCACTAATTTCGAGTTAGTTAGGAATCCATTCCACGGTATGATGCCACATAGACTGACTTGAGCAGCCAATCCTTTTTAAAGAGGTTCGGATTCTGTGGAATGGCTTTTCGTGTCAGAGTTTAGCGATAAGGAGGTAAAATTAAACATAGAGCGAGATATCAGTATCTTGAACTTTTTATTTTGTTTGTTTTTTCAGTTTATTTTAGACGGCAAGTAAGTATTCATTACCGTTAGATTTGAAAGTTTACTTTCTTCTGGGGTCACTATCATCGGAATGGTTGGGTGAATTCGGAATGTTATAAAAAAGACGTAGAAAATCTTCGTACCTGTTGCTTGGAGAAGAATGTTCCAGCGAGCAAGAAGAAAAATTCAAGGTTCAAGTCCGCCACACAAAAACTTATCATCTTGAGCGAGGTCCTTTTTGCGGTAACTGGCAGAATTGGCAGTAGAAAAGTCTTCCTTCTGTTTACTGATCTTTAGCGAGCGAATGCTTACCTGTCAGCCGGAAGTCCAAAGCAATGTTACAATATACGGGACATTAAATTAATTTTGATCTTGAACGTTTTTGAAAGAAGTCATGGTTTCGACAAGTTAAATAATTCGAGCTTCTTTCTCTTACGCTAATACCTTTTCAATAACTAAAACAAAAGAAAACAAGTAAAAATGCTCAGCAGTTTCCTCGGCCCAATCGAGTTTTCTGTACAGCGTATAATCAAAGCCACCGCACATAGATCTGTCTTTCGGTGGTCTTGGTATAATGCTGCATTTAGCCGTGGCCCATGAAACTTTAACCACGACCCGGTGGTACTGTCCTATATCGTTGCCAGAGGCACGATTATGACTAACTTTAACCTTAAATAAAATAAAAACTACTGAGGCTAGAGGGCTGCAATTTGGTATGTTTGATGATTGGAGGGTGGATGATCCACATACCAATTTGCAGCCCTCTATCCTCAGTAGTTTTTTTAAGGTCTGAGGGCGGACAGAAAAAGTGCGGACGGACAGACAAAGCCGACACAATAGTTTTCTTAAACAGAAAACTAAAAATGAACAAAATGTAAATCTTTGCATAACTATTTAGAAAACTATTTCATTTCGTTTGTCTTTTTTTAACGAGGTGTGACATATCCTAGTAATAAAAATTAAATTATTTCTCTTTTGTAAATAGAAAAAGTTTACTGATTATCCACTGAATCCATGAGGTTCCGTAAGTCAGTGTCATTTTGACATTTGTTTAGGTAACAGGTTTGAATTCCCGGAAATATGTCAGGAAAGCTTACAGACAATTCCATTTATCTTTCGTTGCTGCGTTTTGCGAAAATTATGAACGAGAGATTAAAAAAATATTTTCTGCACCGTGTTTATTACCTTTCCCGACGGGTAAAACGATTCATTTGCTGTAATTCTCACAATAATTGTTTTGGGGTTTAAATTCCCTCCTGAGACATCTTCATACTTCCCAGTAACGCACAATTCATCAAAGACTTGGCCAGGTCAGGTTTAACACTATTTTTAGCGAACCAGTATTCATCTTTTCTATAAATTCACAAGCAAGAAATGACCAGATAGTGGTCAAATTGTTACTGACTCAGGCAGTAAATTGAAAGTTTTTTTTTTTTTTTGCCATACGCTCATTTACCCGGATTATCATAGTTCCTTATTGTCCAGTTATGGTTGCCAATATTTGCCAGCCACCGCTATGCTCTCTAGCGGACCCAGAAAAATTTCATGTGGGGGTGGCACCAATTTTCATATTATACATACGTACATACATACATATATATAAATGTTAATATATATATATATATATATATATATATATATATATATATATATATATATATATATATATATATATAGTATGTATATGTATATATATATATTTTTTCGTCGTATCATAGTATAATATATTTTCCTCAGCATATCATTCAGTATTTAAGTAGAAATTATGAAATGGACAGCAATCGCCTGTTCTATCAGGAAATACCGAATCCATTATTATTATTATTAAGATTATTGTTGTTATTATTATTATTGCTATTATTATTTTTTTCTCAAATTTTTATTATTATTTCTATAATAGATTTATTTTTCCCATTTTTCTATTTCTTATTTATTTTATTATCATCTAAATCTTCAGTATTATTATTTTGTCATTATTTTTCATGGGGGGGCCACGTGCCCAGGTGCTCCCCCCCCCACCACCACTGGACCCGCTAGTGATTCCGGCCGGCCAATGAAGAATTAGAGGAATTTATTTCTGGTGATAGAAATTCATTTCTCGCTATAATGTGGTTCGGATTCCACAATAAGCTGTAGGTCCCGTTGCTAGGTAACCAGTTGGTTCTTAGCCACGTAAAATAAATCTAATCCTTCGGGCTAGCCCTAGGAGAGCTGTTAATCAGCTCAATGGTCTGGTTAAACTAAGATATACTTAGATGATGCTCCTCTTTTTTCGTAAACTCACTTCGTCATGAGAGCAGTGCTATCAAGCGGTTCAGCCGATAAGCCCGCGCCCAAGTGTGTCAGGTAAAAGGAAATGGAAGGGGTTGCAGCTATGGGCCTAATGGACGGTGCAAACCTCAAGTAAATGCCTACTGTGCACCAATGGTACTACCCTCCCCCGGCCGATTTTATCGAAGTGACTAAAGCGCTTAGTCACCAATGTGTTCATTTTAGCATACGAAGGTTTAAAACGGTAATGAAAAATATGTATCGGGGGAAAACTTGCTCCGCGTGCGATAACTTTACTTGCAGCGAACGTGTGCAGTTTAATTTGTTTTTGTTAAAACGGTTTCCGCTCCCTGCCACTCGGAGTAAATAAGAGCCATCCGATGGATTTTGTTACAATCGTTCTGAACTCGATAAATTAAATTAAACAACAAACAACAACAACAACAGATGCTGTTAAAAATTCTCCTTTTTGCATGATCTGAATTATGAGAATCATCGTGACCAGCATTCTGCCTTGACCCCACCCTTCCGTGTCTGCTCTCTCTCTCTCTCTCTCTCTCTCTCTCTCTCTCCATTTTCCAGCTTTGTAGTCCTATTTTACAAAAGCTAACTTTCTGCTTTGATTCCCATTGAAATGAGCTAAGCCGCACATTCTGGCTAACAATAATCCTTGCAATAGAAAGACACATTATGAAAACGTATTTGGGAACGTTACAATAATTTCACAAGAATTAGAAATCCACTGAATAACATTACTTCTTAAGTTTAAAGGATGCTTCCTTCCAATAAAGAATGGAATATGCCAGAGAACTGAGTGTCATAGTTTAACTGGAAGAAGTAAACTGATTTCAGATTGCATTAAACTATTTTATTTCGTTGATCATGGATTATTCTTTAGCGAGAATAATTTCCAGCCATTACCTCTTCAGAGCAACTGGAAAACTTTTTTTCTTATCGTTCGGTAAGATAAGATAAACATTTAGACAAATGGAGCATGGAAGCCAGAATTCCCAAGGCTGTTTATGCCACACACACACACACACACACACACACACACACACACACACACACACAGTTAAAGAGACCTTGCCATAAGCTGCGGGCCCTCGAGTATTTCATTTAGGAATATCACCCACTAATATACAGAATCCGAGGTGACAATGGGTTGTCTGGTTGGCTGCACACAGTCTTGGAGATGTACGCCTCCGGGGGTCGTGACTACGACTGAAGTGCTTTGTCTTGTAGTTATCAATCCTTACCTGTTTGCCCCACGTATGAAATATCACGTAGGGCTGCTAGGACTGGTTTTATGATTATATGAGATTTAGGCGGTCAGGCTAACACTGGGGTACTTACTGCTATTCAGCGTTTAAGATAGTGACAAGAGGGAGCTGGAGTGGTTGGACAGCATATAAAGAGATCTAGAAAATAACGGAAAGATGCACAAGATTCTAAAGATGGAACCGGAAGAAAACCCCACAGTTGCACTAAGAAGTAGCGGTTAGAGAGGATGGACATCAGGATTTAAGAAAGGAAGCGTGAATGGAGGTATGGAAAAGGCTATAGAATGGGAGTAGCTAGGGGCCGAAGCGACGCTGTAAACACCCTTTAGTAATGCCTACAGTGCACCACGTCAGGTGTACTGGGATCGTGTTAGAACGTCTGCTGTTCAGCTAAAAACATATGATATTTAGAATCGTTTTTTAATTATCATATCTTACCAGTCTATCACAGATGCGAAATGTTATGCGATGCGTCATAGTAACGTCATTCATCCCTTAGATTTTTTTTCTTCGCTTTCTTGCTCTGAGCTTGTTTTGAGAAGCTGGTCCGTTCCTCTCAGAAGTTTTGCTGATTTAGATTTTCTCGTTTTTCCTTACTACTCTCCTTTTCTTTTTGCTGTACAGTGATCACGTGATCTTTCTTGTACTGGCTGCCTTAGTCCTATGTTTCTCTTCATATATACTGCTCGTTTTCAATAATTATGTAAAACAAGTTGAAGCTTCCCTATACTAGAGGTTATTCGAAGACATGAAGTTTTTGTTAAAGCTGAGTAGATTGTGAGCCCGGACTGGTCTTCCTGATGGGGAGTTGAGTTATAGACTTCTCCAGGAACAAGAAGCTAGCATGAGGCCAGCTTGATTTAAACCGAACAAGCGAGCAGGAGAGCTGAGAAAGGTGGGTTAAATTGTTCTTAACACTAAGGTTGAGTTACGTGATATTGTCGTCCAAAGGAGAGAGAGCTTAAATTATTCTTAATCTTAAGGCTAGGCAACGTAATATTGTCGTCCGAGGGGATGAAGTCTGTTGAAATGATAAAAATGAAACGTGAAACTTTGTATCTGTGAAATGTTAAAGTTATACCTCTCTCAAGGTTAGTTTGATTGCTGCGGAATATTCGATCGGCGGGACTGCTTTGGCCGTGTGGCCTTTGATGTTTCGTGTTTATCCAAGGCTTTAGGCTTGCTGTCGGAAGCTGCATTTGAACTAGAGAAAGTGAGCGCAAGTGATCCGAAAATTTGAACAATTCAGTGTGACATAGATTACGCTATTGACTTATATTTTTTTTTGCATTTTCCGTGTTGCTTTTATCAATATCGGTGTCAATGAACCAGGCAACAGCCACGCCAGATAACTCCCAGTTACTTAATTACTTTAGATTTTGAATATATATATGTATATACATATATGTACACACATATTACATATATATATGTATATATAATATACATATATATTTGGGAAAACCCTAATTCGAGCTCCCCTTTTGCTAAGAATGTCGATAAAACCAATTAAACTGTTACTGATGGTAGGTAATAGACATGCACACACACACACACACACACACACACACACACACATACACACATATATATATATATATATATATATATATATATATATATATATATATATATATATATATATATATATATATATATATATATCTCAAACACACATTCCTTCGTGCTGCATTGACATATATATATATATATATATATATATATATATATATATATATATATATATATATATATATATATATTATATGTATATGTATATGTATATATATAATATTTATATATATATACCTACTATCAGTAACAGTTTAATTAGTTTTATCGACATTCCTAGCGAAAGAGGAGAGTGAACTTGGGCTCTCCCTGAGCAACACTGCACTGTTACCGATTTCTCCATTTTTGACAAACACTACCCTTTGCAAGACTATGGTGGTGAAGATAAATGCACAGCTCAACAGCGAATACATTTAAAAAAATACATGAAATTTACGCGTGGCGGTCTTCTTTCGCATAATAACTGTTCCTGAATGTTGTCTTTGGTTTTTGCTGTGTCCTTGCAC
>NC_089784.1:22750503-22790503 GCF_040412425.1 Macrobrachium rosenbergii | reverse complement strand
TGGTTATGAAAATTCACGAGATTTTTTTCTTTTTTTTTTAGTACTTGAAACGCATTTTGGCCGACCAGTCTGGTAATGCATTTCTTAAATTTTTATAACTCCCTTTCTTTCGGCGTTTTTCGTCATCTCTTGTATTATGATGTATTTAACATTAATAAGTTTTAGTTTTCTGTAAAAGAAAATGATTGTGCCGGCTTTGTCTGTCCGTCTGCATTTTTTTCTGCCCTCCCCCAGATCTTAAAAACTACTGAGGCTAGAGGGCTGCAAATTGATATGTTGGTCATCCACCCTCAAATCATCAAGCATACCAAATTGCAGCCCTCTAGTCTCAATAGTTTTTATTTTATTTAAGGTTAAAGTTAGCCATAATCGTGCATCTGCCAACGGTATAGAACAGGCCACCACCGGACCGTGGCTAAAGATTCATGGGCCGCGGCTAATACGGCATTATACCGATACCACCTAAAGATAGGTCTATTTTCGGTGGCCTTGATTATACGTTGTACAGAAAACTCGATTGCTCTGAAGAAACTTCGGCGCATTTTTAACTCGTTTCTTTTTAGAAATTACAGAAAAATAGAGGAAATCTACATTTTTTAGTAAGAGTGGTTATTTAAAATTTTCAATCATAAATTTTTTTTTCTCTGAAGCGGAAAATTGTTTCTCATTGTTAATCATCTAGTCAACAGTGATTTACGCAACGTTTCTCAATTTGTCTAGTCAGTGCCATGTAAATAAAATGTTCATATTGGCTGAATGCTCTGTTATGACAAAGCAGATGACGTGCGGGCGCTTGGAAATCCTCACTTACTCGTTAACTAAAATATTATAATCAATTTTGTTAGCAAAATTTGAATAATCTCTACCAACCCGATTAAACGAGACTAAAAGGAATGGAATGGAATATAGAATTTAGTCCAGTCATTCAGCCCTGAAAGTTAAATAGACAGTGAGAAGGTTTGAAAGGGTGTAACAATGAGAAGGTTTGAAAGGTGTTGCAAAAGGAAAACAATTGTTAGAGAGGGTGGAAAGTCAGATGGAAGAAAGAGAATATGAACGGAAATACAGTAAAAGGATGAAAGAGGTTCCAGCCAGGGGCCGAAGGGACACTACTGAAAGACTCTAAAGTAATGCCTACAGTGCTCCACGTGAGGTGCACTGACTGCACTGCCCGCTGCGGGGACGAGATTAAGAGAGGAGCTAATTCTGACATTCTAGGAAATGCCTTGTGGAAAACCATAAATTATAGAATTTACTATGTAAATATGTTGCAAAATCATTATAATAACAGTTAATATTAAGGTTAAAATAAGAAAATTGCAGCTTTATCTGAAGAGAATTATACTATTAAGAAATAAAATGTAATATAATCAACTTTTGATATAAAGTCATGAAAACTACCTTCGGGTATCTTCAAAGAATAAAATGTACCATTAAGGTCTACAATATTCGCTACGTTCTTATACTCTTCTTTTTATGGTCTTATTTTAGTTTTCTGTAAAATAAAACTATAGTGCTGGCTTTGTCTGTCCGTCCGCAATTTATTCTGTCCGCACTTTTTTCTGCCCGCACTTTATCTGTCCTCCCTCAGATCTTAAAAACTACTGAGGCTAGAGGGCTGCAAATTGGTGTGTTGATCATCCGCCCTTCAATCATCCAAGGAACCAAATTACAGCCCTCTAGCCTCAGTAGTTTTGTATTTTATTTCAGGTTAAAGTTAGCCATAAGCGTGCTTCTGGCAACGACATAGGATAGGCCACCACCGGGCCGTGGTTAAAGTTTCATGGGCCGCGGCTCCTACATCATTATACCGAGACCACCGAAAGATAGATCTCTTTTCGGTGGCCTTGATTATACGCTGTAGCGGCTGTACAGAAAACTCGATTGCGCCGAAGAGACTTAGGCGCATTTTTTACTTGTTTTTTTAATTTCATTTTTACCATCTCCATCTGTATCACCAACTTCCCTTTTCCAGCTTCTTCCTTAGTTCACAGTTTCCGCCATTTCTCCTTTGCCTTTTCTTTTCCTTCCTCTTTGGTCTTTCTCCCCTCACGCAATTACCTTTTGAGCCTTTTCTTTTTCATCGTTGCCATACTTTTTTACTTTCTTCTTCTTCTTCTCGTTTGGGCTTTCTCCCCTCACTTAATTGCCTTCGTAGCTTTCTTTCGGTAGAGCAATATTTTTAAGTAACGTCGGCATTTTCACTGATGTCAGTCATAATGCATTTGAAATGAACTTATTGGCTTTTGCACAAGTTCCTCAAAGGATATTACTATGGGCCTGTACCATAAACTATTTCTCTGTTAGCATTTATTGCTATATTCTTTACTTATCCCTTTTTTAATTAATTTTTTACATAATTTATGTATATATATATATATATATATATATATATATATATGATTTTTTTTTACTTTACAGTTTGAGCAAACGTAATGAAATCCACAGCTCATTCTCAGTGAATCAATCCAAATCCTTCCAGTAAGGATCTGACTTTTTTTTTTCAGTCCGTCACAATTCTCAGCTTCTTCACTTCAGGACATTTCAGTCATTTGAGTTTAGTTGTTGATGGAACACTCATGTGATTTCTAACATGCAATGGGCGGGAGGTTTACATCATAATGAACAACCCCGTAGGGGGTTAGTGCCTTCAGTGCACCTCATGCGGTGCACTTTAGGCATTACCTAAGGTTCTTTGCAGCGTCCCTTCGGCCCCAAGCTGCAGCCCCTTTCATTCCTTTTACTACACCTCCGTCCGTACTCTCTGTCTTCCATTTTGCTCTCCAACCTCTCCTAACATTATTGATTCACAGTGAAACTGAGAGGTTTCCCTTCTGTTACGCCTTTCAGTCATTTTACTGTCAATTTCCATTTAAGCGTTGGATGATCTCATGGGTCCCAGTGCTTGGCCATTGACCTGATTTCTATATTCTATCTATCTATCTATCTATCATATTGAACAAGACATAGGCCGTCAAAATGTCACACAGAGTTACGATGACTCCAAAATATCTTCGAATATTAACTGTAATGGGAAGTTGACATAACTTTGACAATCACATCTAACTGAAATGTAAGCCAGACGAAGATGCAGTGTACATATACTACCTAATTTATATATATGTATATATATACATATATACATATATAAATATATATATATATATATATATATATGTGTGTGTGTGTGTGTGTGTGTATGTATGTATAGTATATATATATATATATATATATATATATATATATATATATATATATATATATATATATATATATATATATGATATATATATGAGAGGATCTCTGAGAATCCACGTGATTTTAGTCAGCACTCAAATATCCCTTATGACTATTATTAGGCTATACGTTGAAGTATGCATTTTGGTAATTTACTTACATTTTAATCTATTTATTTATTAATTTGTTCTTTTCTTTTCCTTCTTTAATAAGTGGTCTCTCCTTTCTGTATTTCCCTTTACCTTCTGTTACTTCTTTCTAATGAGCACCATATTCTTTGGAAGTTTGAATTTCAAGCCAGTGGCCCCTGTGGACTTGTTCCATAAGAATAGGGTTCAGCTTCTGAATAATAATAATAATAATAATAATAATAATAATAATAATAATAATAATAATAATAATAATAATATAATACAAGAAAAAACAGAGAAAAGTCAAAGTGTCTCCAGCAATATAAAGTACAATTATCAACTATACAACGAAACCATAGTCTGCACCCTTGTATGAAAATTAACTTTATACAGACCTATCAAAGAGACATATATATATCTAATCTCCAACAGTCATCGAGAGAGGTGATACATACCAGGAAAATATATATTGGAACAGCATGTCATTTCATACAGTAAGGCTAGACTATCCGCGTCTTCAAAAATTAGGACATGATTAGAGTAATTTAGCAGTTATATTCTATTTACGTACATTATGTGCATTACTTGTTGAAGCTCAAGGCAGAATTTGTGTATGTATATACTTACACACATGCACACACATATATAATATGAATGTATATATATATATATCCATATATATACTGTATATATGCATGTGTGTATATGTATGTATACATGCAAGTATGTATGTATGTATGAGTGTATATCCGCCTGTCTTTATGATTGAAGCATAACTGTAAAACAGTTTTATGTGCCTTAATCCCATTTATATAGTTTAACAGATGCTTAACAGACTACTAACTCATTTCTAGCAATGCTTTATGCACAACATACTTGTGTGAATATTAATTCATTGCAACAATGGTCACTTTTGGACTAGCCTTAATCAGTCCTTGGCAAATGCAGCATACATAAAGGTAAATGATGGAAAATCTAAAATATTCAATTAACACAAGAGAGAGCCGGGATAATGGATTCTATGCTGTTAGGTATATAAGGAACAACAACTATATTTGCAGTATTTATATAAACACACACACACATATATATATACACACACGCACACACATACACACACACACACACACACACACACACATATATATATATATATATATATATATATAAAGAGTGAGAGAGAATGCTATTCACGCGGATCCTCATAATTTTGACAGAATTAAAGAAAAAAATGTCCCGGAAACTGTTTTTATTTTTGCTTTAATCAAATTTATTTTATACCGGACGAATGAAACAAAATCCAATTGATAACTATTATTTACTTGCAGTGGCAGAGAGCGACAACCATTTACAAACAAATTAAATTTCACGTTCGCTACAAATAAAGCTCTCTCATGCGATACACGCTGCCCTGAATACTGTTTTAATAGCAGTTTTTAGCTCGGCGTTTGGTATGTTGAAATAAACCTGTTGCTACCTAGACTCATTAGTCAGTCATTCATTTTAATCGGTTTTACGTATAGAAATGTTTTTTCTTAAAAGAAATTCCTCAAACGCCAAGTTTTATCTTCCTTGAATCTTCACTCATCTCCAGCCTTTAGACTCACAATACTCATCCAAGTAGGTCTAGGTCTAGGTCTTCTAACTCTTCCGGTGTCCACAGGAGTCTAGCTCATTCCGGGCTCCGGTGCGAAGTACATGTCCTTGCCATACTCGCCTCCCCTTTATCATTATCTCATCTACGTATGGAAACTTCCGTAATTTCCATTATGGTATCATTTGTCACTCTGTCCTGCCATCTAATGCCTACTATTCTTCTTGAAGCTTTATTCTAAAATTGACATCGTGTTTAGATAGTTTCATTATCTTACCAAAATCCATATCCATAAATCAATACAGATTGAAACTGACTAATGTAGAGTAAGTGAACAAAGAAGAGCGCATATCTTACAAAGTATAAAGACATGTATAAAGAAACGGGCAATAGCTCAACCTTGTTACTCATCATTTCCAATAACCAACAATGTTTCCCCTTAGAAGGAAGAAGCTCCATTGCATGGGGCAAAAATATCTACAATATTTTAAGCATTATGAAAGGTGTTAAGGCAGCGACGGGTATATCAAAATATGTTTCAAAAGGTTGGATTGCTCCTCCCTTTTGTTTCCAGCTAATGTTACAGTTACGTTTTATGATTCAGTAGAGTATTATTTAGATATCGTGACATAAATCTTTCGTTTATGTTGCTAATGTTATGGGAGTTTTTTTGTATAGGCTAGGGGAGGGGATGTGGCAGTGATCTTTGTACCTTGTGTTCTCTTGGGAGCCACACCCTCCACACACACACACACACACACACACACACACACACACACACACACACACACACACACATATATATATATATATGTATATATATATATATATATATATATATATATATATATATATATATATATATATATATATATATATATATCGCACACACACACATTAAACACATGAGCAATCACTCGAGAAACATTTTCTGCACAGCTTCCAACGTAATTTAGGTTAGAACGCGAATCCCGTCCTCATACATTCGAGAAAAATGTGACGTACTTCTCCATTATGGAAAAACCTGGTTTTAATACAAAGCGTTCTTCGTCTAACGCAACTGACGCTCCATGTTTCCAGAAAATCATTACGAGGACTTTTCTGTCACCGAAAATAATATCTAAGCCATGCAGCGAACCAGCTAATCTAGGCTTAGTGTTTCTGGAGCGCCGTTGTAAGAATTGGCTATCACTGGAGGTATTGTATGCGCCGAGCGAGTGGTTACTGGTCAGCCAATCAGCGCATTTGTTATTGTTGCGTGAGTGATCGGTGTATCCCTAATCATACAACTTTTTAGTAACTGTAGGCGGTATTATTAATCATCCAGTGATAACATTATCGCTATAATGAGTTTAAGCAACGTAGATTCTATGGAAGCGTGTTATGTCGTCCGGCCATCCCCGGATATTGTGAAAAAAAGGGAAAAATCTCTGGATGTCGGTGACTTCTATGGGAAAGGTAAGCTGTTTTGGATGATATTTCATGTTCAGATGATGGTGATGATTATGTGCCTTTTCTGCTATTAGATGTGGGTAAAGTGTTGTTATTGAGTAAGGCAGTGTCATAATAGGTGATGGAACCAACTGCCAAATTGTGCCAACCGTTCTGAACCGGTAATATTTTTAATGTCACGTCAGCAACAGCCCACAATACAAAAATTACCTTGATTGGATGCATGTCAGCCAGCCTGGTGTCTTCTTGGAGTTAAAATTGCATTTCCAGTCGCCATTATCATAGCGGTTTGCAGTCTGTGAAGAAGGGTGCTGGCAGTACCTGTGAACGGCTCACGAAAGCTTATGAGAGGACTGGAAACTTGATCGAGAACAAAAAGGCACAGTGAAAAATATATATCTGTGGCGTTCATTGCCATGAAGAGTTGGAAACTGTGTGACGACGACGACTGGGTCTATGTTGCCGTGGAGTTACAGCAGACTATGCCATGTCTTGCCAGCTAGGCCTCCTACAATTGCAAGCCGTGGCGTACAGTCCTTTCAACGTAACCGGCTTCACACAGCCCCCTCCCCCAACCAACTCCTTGTTGATGACACTCTTTAAAAGTAATAAGCAAGAGAAGAAGAACTCGCGTTTGGTGAGTAAAACTATTATTTTTTCCATGTTTCATCCAGTAATTATTATTTTTATAGGCATTATCTACATTTTCCATGCCTTTCCATTTGTTAATTGTTATTATTACGTATTAATCACCATTATCTTCGACATTATAAGCTATTCAGAGGTTTGTTGGGGTTATTATTAGCAAACTCCATGTTCTTTAATGTTGATAGTATTAATTTTTGGGAAATTCTTGGGGTTTTAATTTTTTTGCGTTAATCGTTATCGTTAACTATTCATCACAAGGTTTTTTAGGATTATTATTATCCTCTGTAACAATTTTATTGATGTTACTGCTTTTTAAATGTGTGACAATAATTTTTTGGAATTTTTTGATTTTTTTTTGTAAAAAATAAAAAAAAAATTATGTTGGGTTTAGGTTTTAGAACGATTGGTTTTCATTAATCGCACAACATAGTAAAACAATTTAAGATAACAACACAGACGATATCTTGGAGATGGCATACTATAAAAGCATGATAAAACACATTTTAGAGCACAAATAGGGGAGTTAAAGGAAAAAAAATATACCCCACATTTTTTTTGCGAATATCTCGAAAACTAATAAAAGTTTTTCAAAAATTGTTCCATAGGCATAACATAACGTGCATAGAATTAGCTTCAATGTAAACAAGTAAAAAACGCACCGAAGTGTCTTCTCCGAAATAGAGTTTTCTGTACAGCTGCTTCAGCGTATAATCAAGGGCTGCAATTTGGTATGTTTGATGATTGGAGGGTGGATGATCAACATACCAATTTGCAGGCCTCTAGCCTCAGTAGTTTTTGAGGTCAGAGAGAGGACAGATAAAGTGCGGACAGAACAAAGTGCGGACGGATAGACAGAGCCGGCACAATAGTTTTCTTTTACAGAAAACTAAAAAAGTAATATCATGGTATCATAAATAATGATGTTATCGCAATCTTAAAGTTGTTGATTTAAAGAAAATGGTCCATAGATGTTTCTCATGTAATGGATTTAATATGGGAGAATTTATATTTAAAGACAAATATATTAATCCATGTTTAAATTTTATGTACAGACATTGAGGAATTTTTCCTTATTGTCTAATCATTATTTAATTTTTATTTTGTATATCATTTTGAGAAAAGGATAAGTTTATAAGTTTTCCATATAGAATAAGTGGATAAAAGCAGTAACTGTTGTTTTGTTTTGATATATATATATATGTATATATACTATATATGTATATATATATATATATATATATATATATATATATATATATATATATATATATATATATATATATATACTGTATATACACACATATATATTAGACCACCCGTGACCGGTTGGGTCACTTATTTATTGTGACGAAAAAAGTAGCATTCCCATTCCCATACCTTCGTATATGCATAATGACACCTTGACACCGTTCCATTATGCCTAGACCACTCGTGGCCCGTAGGGTCACTTTTTTATTGTGATGAAAAAAGTAGCTTTTCCATACCTTCGTATATACATCATGATACCTTGACACCGTTCCATGATATATCTTGCCTAGACCACCCATGGCCCTTGGGTCACTTTTTTTATTATGATGAAAAAAGTAGCATTTCCGTACCTTCATATATACATCATGACATCGTTCCATCATATATCTTGCCTAGCCCACTCGTGGCCCGCTGGGTCACTTTTTTATTGTGGTGAAAACAGTAGTATTTCCATACCTTCGTATATAAAGTACATCATGACATCTTGACATTGTTCCATCATATATCTTGCCTACTAGACTACCCATGGCCCGTTGGGTCACTTTTTTATTGTGATGAAAAAGTAGCATTTCCATACCTTCGCATATATTGTACATCATGGCATCTTGACACTGTTCCATCTCATATCTTGCCTCGAGGGAGAGGGAAGAGGGGACGGGAGGGGAAGGGGTAGGGGATGGAAGAGGGAAGGGGAGGGGATGGAAGAGGGAGGGGAGGGGAGGGAGGAGGAGATGGAAGAAGGAAGGGGAGGAGGGCAAAGCTAAATTAACACTTGATCGTGTGCTCCAGTGTGCAAACATACGTTTCAGAGTTTAGTAATATATATATATATATATATATATATATATATATATATATATATATATATATATATATATATATATATATACATATACATACATACTGTATATATATATATATATATATATATATGTATATATTAAGTATATACATGTATACATACTACATATACATATTCAGTATATATTATATATATACATATATATATATATATATATATATATATATATATATATATATATATATATATATATATATATATATATATATATATGTGTGTGTGTGTGTGTGTGTGTACTGTATGTATATATATAATTTTTCGTGTTTCCATAAATCATCATCTTATCGCAAATATTAGTAGAAACATCGAAATTCCAGCCAGAAGATACGAAGTACTGAATGACGCCTATGGCAATGTCGGAATCTGAAAGCCATTTTTCTCACCTCAGTACTTTTTATCGTATCCCCTTGCTTAGAGCCAATATTGATCAGATGGATGAATTTTTATCGTATCCCATTGCTTAGAGCCAACATTGATCAGGTGGATGAATTTTTATCGTATCCCATTGCTTAGAGCCAACATTGATCAGGTGGATGAATTTTTATCGTATCCCATTGCTTAGAGCCAATATTGATCAGATGGATGAATTTTTATCGTATCCCATTGCTTAGAGCCAACATTGATCAGATGGATGAATTTTTATCGTATCCCATTGCTTAGAGCCAGTATTGATCAGATGGATGAATTTTTATCGTATCCCATTGCTTAGAGCCAATATTGATCAGATGGATGAATTTTTATCGTATCCCATTGCTTAGAGCCAACATCGATCAAATGGATGAATATTTATTGTATCCCATTGCTTAGAGGCAACATTGATCAGATGGATGAATTGTGCTCTTAAATCTGTTTTGCAGACTATATTGATCATATAGATGAAAGTCACCCTAAGTTCCAGTCTTTGAATAAGCATAAAAGACCAGTTTTTAAAACTGGGATTTCAGATGACGCATTTACTTTTTATCACGAATGAGACTGACACCTGTCAACAGCCTTTCAATAATAATTAAAACTGTCGGCTTCTTCAATAATAATGGTTCTGTCGACTTCTTCAATAATAATTACTACTGTCGGCTTCATTTTCAGAATGAAGAGTCCACATTCAGATAATAGAAAGTCTTCGTTTCTTTGTGTATTATTTTACAGAGCTGGGATTAGAAGAGAGGAGACTCTCATTGTTATTTTTTAAATACGAGCTTGTTGGCGCGCGCTACGCGCGCTGGAACCCGTCGCTGCTATCTCCCCTACCCACAATATTCCCTACCTACCTCACCCCCAACCAGGGCGGACAAACAGGTTTGCAGGAGGAGGGTTGATTTCTCCCCTATCCTCCCGTTCCCCTACCTACCCCGCCCCCACCCGAGGCGGACAAACTGGTTTGCAGGGGGTTGGTGGCTGTGTCATGTCTCCCCCTCTGTCACCCGGGGGAGGGCAAAAAGTTCCACTAGGATTTTATTATTACAGATAGATGAGTTGCCAAAAACGCCAGATAAATACCGAAGGCGTTCAAACAATCTGACCTTGTCAACAGTATCTGAGATGGCTCCTGTTACTTCCCAATTCTGTCATAGCTTGTGTCCTTATCATATGCAGTAACAATGTACCTTCTTTTCCTTTAATGTTAACGTAGTTCAGGTATATTTACCTTTCATCCAGCATTGATTTTGATACTGGACAGTGACGGTGTGTTCGTGTTATGTCTTGTTATCACATTTACACTTATCCTTGAACTCTTTTTTTTTTAGGTAAAAAATCGTCATTATTTAAATTACTTAAACCTTGTAGCTACTCTTGATGATAAAGTCGTGTCCGGAATTGTTTTTCTTAATGTTTTCCAGAGTATTAGTTTATCATAACCTTTCATTTCCGCGTCTAAGTTTCACGTTACTTCAATAGTTTCAGGAGAAATTAAAACGAATGTGTATTTTTTTTTTTATTTCCAGCAACAAAAATATTCGGTATTAAATATCCACGTAGGCCAGAATTATGCCCAACGTATCAGCCTATGAATTTAATAAGATAATTTATGATTGGTGCCGGAACGCACGGATGCTGTAGGTAATAAAAAAGATGATGTTGAGACGGCCGATTACCTCCACTTTTGTTAAAAGTAGTCATTGCACACACTTAATTTTTTACCTTTTGGTAAAAGGAGAAGAAAAAAAATGAAAACGCCAATTGGACTGGTCATTTTCATGTTTTCTTGAAGTACCTGCGTTTACACAGTCCATGCGGAAATGAGCTGTATTCATAAGCAACCGTTTTCTATTTCTTTTTGTAAAATATATATCGTTTCACTGCAAAATCGTAAATGTTCATATTACCAGGTTAATATGATAGAATATGCACATGAACTAACAGACAGACAGAGATAGTTCATCAGCTGCACAGCAATAATGAACCTTCATATTCTCAGCCCGAACAATCTTTAAAGGAAGCTCTTTCAGCCCCAGAAAAATCACATTTTTAATTGTCATGGTCTCGGCTAAAGCTGCATGCAACGAAAGCTGGAACTCAGTTTGTAGAAAACACGTGATAATCGCTTTTTGCCCTGCGAGAGTTGGATATGAATAGTAGCTTGCAAATGGAAAATACTCCTTTAACTCTTTAAGACAATAAATTAAACCTCTAAAAATAGCGTGATTTCATAGAATTTATTTTCTTGTTCTTGTCTGGTCTCCGCAGTGTTAGGAAGATTAAAAAACTCAGTGAGTAGTAAGTTCTTAAGTTTGTTATATATTATCGGTGATTTACGAGCTGCTCTTGACAGCAAGAGCCCGTGCCGGCAGCAGCAGTAGTTTTCGAAATCCATCCTATTTATTTAAAAGTAATAAAACAACATAATCTGGTATCGTCTGCTGAAACCAGGATTATCCCACCAGCGAAAAATAGAAAACTAATAATGGCATTTCCTTTACAAATCGTTCAGCTCGCACTGAAGACAGAAGAGAATAAGAATAACTTTTTTTTTTTTTTTTTGCTCAGATTCGGACTACAACTGAGCAGGGATCATTTCGGCGATTTCTGTTTTACACTGTATTTTTCCCCTTTTCATCTTTGGAGTAATTCACACAAAAGGTTCTTCATTTCACATCACGTTCTCCGTTTACGTAACCAACCTCGCGAATAACTCGATCAGTCATTACCAGTGCGGCCAAATTAGCCAATTTACATTTTCCATTTTCAGGAATAATGGAAGGTCCGTTGCACCTGAATCTCCATTACCTTCCACTTCCTCCCCTTCTGTTCCCTTCCCACTTCCCTTCCTTTTCCCCTACACTTTTTCCCCTTCCTACCCATACTGAATAACTACCTTGTTGCTTTTTTGGACTAAGTAGTGTAGGTTGTTGGCGGACTATTAAACAATCCCCCTGTTTAGCAAAGGCAGCGTTTTGCAGTTAACCAATCATATGGCTGATGGCAAATCAGGTCCGTGGCTGAAAAATGTTTATACTGTATATATACTGAGGTAGGGTTGGAAGAATCGGTCACCAATGACGATGCCGATAAATGATGAATAATATTACGTCGTAGATTCGAGCTGGAGTTTGGTCTAATCATTATGAGCAAGATCAGCACCTATAGCCTGCACATAATTAAGAAATTAAGGTATCATTAGGAATGGGTTGGAATATAAAATTTAGGCCAAAGACCGAGCGCTGGCGCCTATGAGGTCATTCAACCCAGAAAGGGAGATTGAGAGTAAATTAAGAAATTAAGATATCATTAGGAGTGGGATGGGTGGTTAAAATTTAGGCTAAAGGCCAAGCGCTGGAACCTATGAGAGTAAAAAGATTTTAAAGGTGCAACAGGAGGAAAACCTCGCGTTTAGGAGAGGGTGGAAAGTAAGATGGAAGACAGAGGATATGAGCAAAGGAATGAAAGGGGTTGAAGCTAGGGGCCGAAGGGACGCTGCAAAAACTTTGAGTGATGCCTGCAGTGCACCGCATGATGTGCAGTGACAGGGAAGATATCAGTGGGATAGCATAATTGTGTTCAGCAAATCGAACACTTATCCAAGGGAAGAAAAGTGCTTTAAAGGATGATAATTAATACAGCCCTGTACATGGAGTAACTCGATATGTAGCCCGAGACTAAATCCGAGAAAAGACTTTGAACGGAATTACAAATGGTGAAGAAAACGAAAAGAACAGAGAGGGGAAAATTGTTGGATCTCTATGAAATCAAGAATAGTGAATGGGGAGGTGCAGTAAAGTGATTTTTCCTTCAAATAATAGAAAACGAATACTTGAAACGGAAACGTGGTTCTAGAAATGCAAGGAAAAGAACGAAAAGAGGAGAATAGGAGTAGATTCAATAAAGATGTCAATGGCAGAAAAATGAAAGTGAAAACAAGATAGAGGAATTTCCAGTAGATGAAAGGAGGTCCTAGGTAAAATTAAGAGCGCAGAAAATAAAACTAACGGCACGAGAATAAAAAAAAAGAAAACATGATTTGAGATATTCTTCAGAGTCGGAACAAATACTTTTCAGGTGAATTAGAAAACTTATAATAGTAACGATTTGTATTGGTTTTGGGAAACTCAAGCAAAACATTTTACATTTTGTTTCTTTTATCCAGAATTAAGGAAAGATTATATGAGCAGAGGAGCAGTAAAAGGGATGAACGATAGTAACTTCGTCCCGTAAGGGGGGTAGTGGCATCAGTGCACCTCGTGCCGGGCACTGTAGGCATTACTTAAGGTTCTTTGCAGCATCCCTTCGGCCCCTAGCTGCAACCTTTTTCGTTCCTTTTACTGTACCTCCTTTCATATTCTTTCTTCCATCTTACTTTCCACCTAACGATTGATTCTTAGTTCAACTGTGAGGTTTTCCTCCAGTTACACCTATTAAACTTTTACTGTCAATTTCCGTTTCAGCGCTGATTGACCTTATTGGTCCCAGTGCTTGGCCTTTGACCTAAATTCAATTCAATTCGATAGTAACTTCGTGAACAAGACAGACGTTAAATAATTAGGAGGTGATCGTTTACAAAGGATAAAATTAAAAATAGACGTCAGGTCAATAGAACTAGCTTCCAGAGCTAAACAATTCCCATTTTCCTATTCCGAAGTTGCGAATATTGCATTATGCACTTAGGTAACTTTGCATAAGAACAAGGCCAAATTGATTTTTACCAAATAGTCACACGACGCGGGAGACTTGCTGAGATGCGCGTCTGTAAAAGTTGAAACTGTGGCTTTTGATGGAACTCTCGTGAAGACTTTGCTCAAATTGTAAGTTCACCTACATGTTCCTTGTGTGGTGCTCAAGTATTATACACAGGTATCAGTCACATTCAAAACTTTGTGTTGTGAACAAATGTCACCAAAACTCCTGGTGCTCTTTACTCAGTTCTACTTCCTCACCCATGGAACCTGGCTCCCGAATATGATGTCCCATATCTTTCGTTGTAGGGGTAGGGTTAGCTTATGTTAAGAAGTGCGAGTTATCCTAAAAATAGTGCCTTGCCACCAAAAATAATAAATAAGTGTCCAGTGAATCGTTAGACGTAGAAAAATGTAAAAACATTGAAAGAGAAAATAAACAAAATTGGTCAAACCCTTTTAGTAACCCTTGACCACCGAATTTGATTTCTCGAAGCCATGAGTGAACTGGTAAGTTGTTTCGTGGAGAACCCCCTTTCCCCTTTCCTTGTGCATTCACTTTTGAACCTTTTACTTTACCTCCCTGTACTCTTCCTCCTTCCATCTTCCGGCCAACCATTCCAACTCCCTCTTTTTGACGGCCTTAAGCTCTGATTGGCCGAAAGTGCCAGTGCTTGGCTTTAGAGCCAAGTTAGTTCCTCGTTGGACGAGTCGGTAGAGTTCTCTGCTAGGCCCGAGTTCGAGTCTCCGGCCGGCCAATGAAGAATTAGAGGAATTTATTTCTGGTGATAGAAATTCATTTCTCGGTATAATGTGGTTCTGATTCCACAATAGGTCCCGTTGCTAGGTAACCAATTGGTTCTTAGCCACGTAAAAATAAGTAATCCTTCGGGCCAGCCCTAGGAGAGCTGTTAATCAGCTCAGTGGTCTGGTTAGACTAAGGTATACTTAGAGCCAAGTTTTTATAAATCATCATCACCAGGTCATTAACATTATATAAACAACTTGCAACTTTTTAATTTTCCTTTGATTATATAACAAAACGAAGCTTATGTCAATTTCCAGGCTCTTAGTGAATAACCCTTGGTTTCTGTCTAATGCCCGGAGAAAGACCTGTCAAAATACAAAGTCCCTGATTTTTCTTTTTAAAGCCAAAATTGACATAAAAGACGTGATTAGGCAGTAAAACCTGAATTTGTGGCACCAAATGATCAATCACTCTGTCAGTCTCTTCTAAATGCTGTTTTATTTTTTAACCGGAGGGTTTTTTTTTATTTACCTATGAGTTTTGTCAGTTAACGAGAAGGCTTCTGTTATGGTTATGCAGAATTTTGATATTACCTCCGTATGATAGACATGAAACTTCTTAATGGCTTCGTATTTACTTTAATGTATATATAGTATATATATATATATATAATGTGTATATATATATACACACATACGTATATATATATATATATATATTATATATATATATATATATATATATATATATATATATATATATATATATATATATATATATATATATATATATATATATATATATATATATATAATTTATTTATTTATTTCTCTGTTGACTAATTTCTATGAAAGTAGAATTCTTAATTCTAACGAAAAATTAATGAGGAAAGTAAGTGAGATATTACAAAATTAGCTAGGTTCCAAGAGGTGGACAAAGGTATCCATAAAATTACCACACAAAGCATCATCGTTCAGAAGTCGTCTATAAGCTTCATAACTAACATTTACAAACGGGAAGTTAAACAAAAACCTAGAAAAAGTATATTGCAAACAGACATATCGTCGTCAGAGGCAAGCAAAGAATCTTTTCCACCATTTCAGGTGAATGCTGATATTTAGTCTGAGGACAAGAGTAATGAAAATGAATAATTTTCTGAACTCTTGATAACCAGTCTTGATCGCAAACCTTAGTATATTTGGAACATTCAGCCTTCCTTTTCAGGTTCCAGAGGTTGGCTATTTATTAGATAGAGATATGTCAAAAGGGTGTGATTCACAGTTTTCCTAAGACTAACATCTCTCAAACAAGGGGAAAGATCAGATGTCGTGAGCGGCCGCTTTGAGAGTGAAACAGTGAAGGAATTGAAAATAAAAGAAATTGTAAGTAAAAGGAAAAAGAAACATTAAAAGGTGGTAAAACTTAGTGGGAAGGAATAATCAATGCGAAAATAATAAGGAAAATGGAATAATAATGGGGAGTGAATGTAGTGAATGAAATCATGTCGATGTACTATTGTGATGTGCAAACAAAAAACATCGGTCTATTTTTATGCTTGTGACACAGAAGATGGACTTTAGGTTAAGTATGAAGTATGTAGCCAGAAGCTACACATATACACACAGACACACACACACACACACACACACACACACAGGGATAGAACAGCAGATACAGACTTTAAAAGAACATGAGAATATAAACATGGAAAGGAGGTCATCATCTTTAGGTGAGATGACCGCAAAATACGGGTCACAAATAGACTCCTGCTGAGGACTCTGATGTATCAATCTCTGCAATGGTCTAGTGAATTTTTTACAGAATAAGTTACCTGGTTTATTACGTAAAAAGTAGACTAATGAATAATGAATGAGTCCTTGCGGGGTCCAGGTCCATCTTCATTGAGTTTCATTACAGCTTGTATTTTCCGGAGGGATTTTGTTGAGAGTGGTTTTGTTGAAACTTTTCTTGAAAACATTCGTTGTTTTTCTTTCCAGAAAATAACCCACTTCCCAATAATGTGCTGTATCATGTCGCACCAGAAAGAGATATGTCGCACCAGAAAGGGATCTGTCGCACCAGAAAGGGATATACATCCCTGAAACAAGTTTCCCTAGGCAGCTAATGCCGCATTGTACACTAAGTTCAGACAGCTAATACCGTACTGTACACACAGTTTGCAATTTTTACCCATTCCCTTGATGTATCAGACGCCAGACCATAAACACAGAAGTAAACTTCTTTGGTCACGCTTATCACTGCAAGCCTTTGAATCCAGATGAGAAATGAACGAAGAAGCCTTTTGGGTCGGAAGCCCTTCAGCATAATCGCAGACTATTAAATCTTTCCAGCTGTTGTGGGGAATAGTCTGCTGCGACGTTCAAAGCCTCCTTCGTCAGAGGCATTTGGCTCTGCTGTCATCGTAAAAGAAGTCTGGAAAGGCAGCGACATATTTTATGCGTGGCAAGTAGGAGCGAGTTAAATGACACGGGGGAAGTAATCCGGGATGAATGATTCTGAAGCCTTCAGTTGGCTGAAAATCGAGCTCATTTTCGTCTAGAAATGGTGGAAGATCATTTTGCTTGGTTATTAAACACGGTAGAATTTAGCTTTCGTTCAAATCACCATGAATTTTTAGGGTATGAGTAGTTCATTTAAAATGTAATTTTGATTTGATTCCTTTTTCCAGCAGAGTATTTGCGGTGTGCTATATGATAAACGACGCAGAAAGAAAGTAATTTTAACGAGTTGGTTATGCTAAATACATGAATAGCAGCTCTGTTTAATAGAATCATTGCACTTACATCAAAAGATGCTACGATAAAAGCTGTAAAGCATTTTCATTCAAAATAAGTTAAATATAAAATAAAATACGGGTAAGGAAATAAAAAAGCATGAGATATTATATCCGAAAAAGTTCAAGTGTCAACTGTAACTATGTAATAAGAGAATAACGAAACGCAAAACCTAAATATGGCCTTGTCAAACAAGTTCTTGATTTATGCTGATGGTCTGTCTTGGCAGGTAATAGTCAGTCGTTCCTCTTGAACGAATGAATATTATAGGATTCCGGGAAAAAGAAATGGAGCGGAGAGAATTCTAGTGCTAGCGTATAGAGGAGCAAAGTGGTCTAGAAGATTTCACATCGTCGTCCTGTTGGATGTAGAGAACGAAATGCAAAATATTATTCGTCGGTGTTACAAAGGGTAACGCGTCTTGGAGGATCAGGTCGATTGTACCTGCAGAAGTCAGTGGGATGAATCGATTATTTGAAAAGCACGAGGGAGCAAATATTAATTAGATATGTGATGTTAAGCAAATAAATGCCATCTGAATCAGCTCGCTTTAATTGACTTGAAATAATGTATATGAAATTATGGTTCGATATTAACTTTATAGGAAAACGAAAAAAATTAAATTAAATCAATCCAATGCACTGAAAAAGCTTCTCATTTTTTTGGATAATATAGTCATGGCCATATTGATCAAATTAGGCATTAAACAGAACTCTATAAACAACTTCATGAAAAATGGTTTTCATTTTAAATATGCCACCAAATTTCCTGAAATTATTCATCAGTTACTGCTTTCCGTCTTTCTAGGACGTTTTATCAGGCATTTCTCATTACTGTAGCCAACGCGAGCGAAGAATTTTAGGCGATTGTCAAAAAGTAGGTATGAACAGAGTCACAAATGTCTATGACTAGAATTTTGAAATTTGTGAAATGTGAATTGTGGGTCATTGAGCTGGACATTATGGTACCTGATCTAATTTCATCCTGACACGTTGCCACAAAACTAGGAATTAGAAACCGGGACTCATACCCTCATCATATTAGTTATTTCAGTCCACTCTGTTGTTACGATTGCCAAAAATTGAACCATTTATCGAAGTGAATAACCAGGATGATTTAAAAACCAACAGAAACAAATGCTAAAGGCAAACAAGCCGGCAATTGCGGAGCGGAAGGGCCGCACCAGGAGAGCCACGCCGGGAGGGCCACACCAACCAGCGTAAATGAATATGTAATAGATGAGGTAGCATTAAGCCGGACAGAAACAATTAAAGAGGTAATTAGGGAAACACTCCCAAGGAGCAATATGCAATTTCATGCTCAATGTGAGGAGGATGATGCCACCAAAATGCCCGCTTAATATAAACGCAAAGAAGGGAATTAAAACATGCGGCGACGATGGAGGTATCCAAAAATGGCGTTTTAGGAAAAGTCAAGCTTTGTGAAAGACTGCGCTAAGAAATGGCTGGAGATATCGCTGAGGTGATTGCGGATATCCACCACGGAATTGCGGTACCATAGATGACATACGATATTAAGGGGAAGGTACTTGGTATTACCAGTTAGGTAAAGTTATTATGTAATACGCAGGGGGAGGTATTCCAGGATATGGAATACAATAAGAGGCAATTCAGCTGTGTTTTTGAAATGATTACAAAACCGACTGCCATTTATGAAATCAAGAATGTATAGCTTTTGAAGAATAGAACACCTATAAATGAGAGGATTAAAAAAAAAAAGAAAAGATTTTGACCATACTTGATTCCTGAAAACATGAAAACATAAATAGCATGATAATTCATGCCATTTATGTTTTTATGTTTTCAGGAATCAAATATGGTATGTATCTTTTTTTTAATCCTTCCATTTATAGATGTTATATTCTTCAAAACCTATAGAATCTTGATTTCATAAATGGCAGTCAATTTTGTAATTGTTTTAAGAATAAAATTGAATTGCCTGATAACTCGTACATCATTTGACAGGTCTGTGATTCTTTTAAAGACAGGATTCCTCGTATAAGTAATTCTTGATTGATTTAATGGTAATTTATCTGGTCGAGCCCTTAAGGAATTTAACTAACGCTGTTAACGAAGGTCTTAGATACAAAGAAAATGCAAGAAAACGGAAAGAATAAGCAAACTATAACAGATCCTCAAGTTCAAGGGAAATATTGTAGAATGGATTGCCACTGTAGAAAATTTTTTATTTTTACAAGGCCTTTTATACTTGCATATACACATTTTCCTATACATGCACATACACATATATATATATTTAGGTTATATATATATATAAATATATATATATATATATATATATATATATATATACATACATATATATATATATATATTATATATATTTAAAAGTAGAATATATATATGTATATATATATATATATATATATATATATATATATATATATATATATATATATACAGTATATATGCATATATATATATATATATATATATATATATATATATATATTATATATATATATATATATATATATATATATATAAATATATTACAATCACTATAAATGATTACTCTGGCACGTGATTTATATATGAACCAGCCATAGGGAAGAAATGTAAAACGGTTGTAAATCCCGACTGGTATCGGCTTTATTGCTATGCCAACTTCGGAGGACAGACACAAATTAGCAGAGTGATCATAATGCTGTATATATATATATATATATATATATATATATATATATATATATATATATATATATATATATATATATATATATATATATATATATATATATATATATACTTATAAACATGTAAGCACAAAAAGTATAACACTTATAGTAAGTCTGATATGGTTTTAGAATAAATAAATGATTCCAAAGGGAAGTATCTCGTAATATCAGCCACTTGTGCAATAATGCTATCAACTTTGATGTTAACAAAGCAAAACGGACACATCTACACACACACACACATAATTATCATTATCGTTATTTAAAATGAACCAGTATGTATATGCTTTGGGAGTTGATGTGGCATTTTATGCTGCATCAACTTCCAAAATAAAATGAGAGAAAATTGGGAGAATAAAACAACACGTAATTAGCGATAGACACCAATCACCAGACACATCAATAAACATAAACAGATACAACCTCAGCTAGTCTCACGACACCTCCCAACCTTTTTCCTCCTCCTTCCGAAAGAGGCAGCAGTCCTTGGCGTCTATTGAAGGAACGTGTATCACTGGAGAGAGAGAGAGAGAGGAGAAAGAGAAAGAGCCTTCGCTTTCGGTATTAGCACAAGAACTATCTACCCATTCATCTATACAGGGTGTAGTAGTGGTAGTAGTAGTAGTAGTCTCAAAGACCCTACTACCACTCCTATTCAGAGTTCACGTTCACCCCTCTTGCTCTCTCTGCCTTCTGCTTTCGGGCTTTTTTCTTTTTTCTTTTTTTTCTCCAGAAGGCGTGTTTAAGGAATAAGAGGGGGAGCTGGCAATCCTTTTGTGCGAGTGTAAATATTCTCACTCCTTGTTTCATTCTGCGGTGCATCGTTTCTCTCTCTTTTTTTTATCTTTTTTTTTGGTCTTTATAGTTTTATTGTGGGAGTAAGTAATATACTAACTTTGGATTTTTAAAAATTTTTTTTAAAGATAGGGTTTGGGGTTCATTTCTTACAACCTTATGTGCTTTTCTATATATGGAGAGAGAGAGAGAGAGAGAGAGAGAGGATTGAGAGACACACACACAAAACACACACACACACACACACACACACACATATATATATATATATATATATATATATATATATATATATATATATATATATATATATATATATATATAATGTACAATATTTATATAAATGCATACTTATATATATATATATATATATATATATATATATATATATATATATATATATATATATATATATATATATATATATATAGATATATATCTAGAGAGAGAGAGAGAGAGAGAGAGGGATTTCCATGAACACCGCTAAGTACTAAGAGACAGACGAGTGAGTATGTTCATCGTACGTAGTAATCATAGCGGCTCCTTTGTTTTGTTTCATTTCGTCCGCTCAATATGGCTCGTGAAAACTTTTGCACCTAATGAAGACGCCAGTGTCTCATTGCTAAGCGAAAATGCAAAGGGCTGGCATGTGCAGTCTCATCCGAATGATCAGTGTTACAAATGCGTATATGTATTCGGAAGAGAGAGAGAGAGAGAGAGAGAGAGAGAGAGAGAGAGAGAGAGAGAGAGAGAGAGATCAATGCTTGAAGACGTCATGTTGGTTTCAGGATGTTTGACTTGACTGGATTTGGCAAGTTATGTGAATTTTATATATCTAATTCGAATTTTAAATTGGTTGGGGCCGTTAGTAATTTTATTTTACCCTTATATCAAAATTACCCCTCCTTGAAATTCGCCATAAGGCTCAAATTGTTATTGCAGTTTAATTTTTACAAAGATTCGCCTTCCACGTCATAGAGCTTTCAACATTAAAAAGGTTTCCTTCTTCCTGCCTTTCTTAGAAAAGCTTTCTTTTTTCTTTCTTTCTTTCTTTCTTTCTTTCTTAAGGCAACATCTGGAGGTGAGGATTATTGTTAATTATCCGTTTTTACAAAATCCTCTTTGCATCTCATATAATGTTTCAGTATTTAGTCTTTTCTAATACAGTTTTTTATTTTAATCTTTTATGATACAATATTGGTTTTAATCTGCACACACTCATGTGAAGACAGCAAGCGAGTGCTCGGTAAATTTACCAAGAAATGTGGAAGAAATTAGGAAACAGTGACAAGAGGATGAATAAGTAAGAGGCTGCAGATAAAATAACTATAGATAAAATAAACATAGATAGACTTTCGATGAAATGTGAACATGTTAAAAAATGAACGGCATGGATGCTGTAGTGACATTTAACCTCCATTAAACTTATGAATAGTAACTTTCCATAACAGTAATGCACTTTCAACGAATGCTTTCACTGCAATTGGAATTAAAAACCTCTGGCACTGGATAGTGATTCAACGTGGTGTCTCAACTCAACGAGAAATGACTGTATTAAGTACTACTTCCAGTCTTAATATCTTGACGGTGATTGCAGAAGCTGTTGATGAAAAAGAAGCTTGGGAAGATGGCTTAGTAGAAAAACTAGTTATGATGATTATCCTCGTAAGAGGAAATTAACGCTTGGGAAATATTAGCTAACAACGTCCAGAAAGAATATTTTTCCACCATTATTTGAAAAAAGTTCTGAAGCCTTTTTTATTTTTTTTTTGATAATGCATAGTTTTCCCAGCAGCGTTAGATAGTGTGTTTTTGAAATGGTGCGGAAGAAAGGTAAAAGTGTGGTGTTACCAGCATGTCTTATTTTAGCCTCAGACTTCTGTATCTACGCCATTTGTTGATCTGATCTGATCTGTCCTCCAGTAAGGACAATCTTATGCATCAGAGTTGCTCCGAGGCACTGATAAACTTGACAAACAAGGAAGGCCTCAGAAAACTGCCGTCAAAAACACCACTTGCATTAAAGATTTAACGTCACAAAAAGTACCATCAACAACAATATTTTCCTAACGGTCACTTGAAGTGCTGTAGAATATTATCAAACACATAACCTCCAACACGTAAGTGAACGAAGTTCATGTTTTTATAAGAGCCTTGGGGCTACAATAGTTGTCATGAGCAAGTGTTTAAATTCGAAGTAATACTATTAAGAATTGAGATTAAATTTTCACTTCGGAGGACGGTTTAAGAATGGCAAAAGGCCTGTTAAGTTTTTTTCAGTATGAAGTCATGTTTTCTCTAGAATGATGAACACTTAAAAAAGTTCTGTTCATCAGGAAAAAATGTTTTGTACGACAGACAACAATAAAATTTACTGAGTTTACCAGAAAGTACATCTCACACCATCTTCAACATTTCATAAAATTTATCATGACCTTCCCTTCTTCAGCTGTCTGGTTTATGGATCTATAGGATTTCATTATGGCCTTGGAGTGAAAAGCAAATGCAGAATCTAGCGAGGTAGGGCATAGGATTACAGTCATCAGCGAGTCTAACACAAGCTGAGGACTGCGTAGCCCTGATGAAGTAGCGTTACTTTGTCATCAGGGTTAATGAATAGCTTCCTGTCATTCTCGTTAGAGGGAAGCTGGTCAGTGTACTGTTTTTTTTATCTGGTCAACCAGAAATAAGGCTGAATGTTTTGGTAGTTCTCTTGGGAGTAGGTGTTGGACCATGACTTGAAATTTGTCTCTTTATCATGGAATTCCCTGCTGCACGAAGTGTCAAATCAGGTTCTTAATTTATTTAAACAATGCTGTTTCTTCTTGGAATGGAACTGCGTAATATTTTTTACGTAATGTGATTCTATTTCTTGACAGGGTACGCATGAATTCCAGGTCTCTCTAGCGAAACTACCACATTCTGTTGCTTCCCAGTTGCACCAGACCTTTGTCACAGTTTTTACAATTGTCGGGCCTGTGATGCCCATTGTTAAAGCGCAGGAATATTATAAATAAGTAAGTTACTTGATAAGAGGGAGACAATCAGAAAGTGGTCAGAATTCCAGAGTAGTAAAATAATAACGAAAAATTCCTTGTGTCACTAGAACGTGCAAAGCATATGTTCTCTACAGGCTATCGAATATAGAGCCAGTATACACTATAATATAACCTCAAGTAAAAAAAGAAACTATACCATAAAATTTCACAACTCTTAGGTAACTTGGGAAGACTTAGTCTACAGTAGCAGGTGCTTACTTTGCGCAGGTGCAGTTTTGTGACTGTAGGATGTGTAAATGAGATGATGAACTTCATAATTGTCTTATTACTAGAAACAGGCATTTCGTTAAATAAAAAAACGCGTTTAATTTTGTATTTCAAATCAAATTCAGAAATAAAGTCCTCTAACTGCCAACTTACTAGCAAAGAACATTCTAGACAGCTACTTACTGTTATAATAGTAAGTTGACTTTTATGTCCTCAGATTGATTGTTGTCGATATATTATTATAAGTTAGACTGTGCTAAAAAGACAGAGAGTTTTTATAGATCTAAATTAGATTTTCTCTATCAGTGATAATATTAATTTTATAAATGTTGAGTCATTGTGAAAACACTGCTCTTTGGCGTTTTGTATCTGAGGTTTCCAGTGGCGTTGCAAAATATTTACTTTTTTTATATGTCAAGTTCGTGAACATACGATTATTGCCAGATCACCACATTTAATTCACATTGTCACCTAGCGCGGGTGAGTCCCTCGATATTGGTAGCTGAATATTAAGCGTTTTGAAAATGAATATCCTGCTTTTTTTTTTTTGTTTTTAGATTCTATCAATTTTGATCATTCTTAGGTATTCATGGGTGTCCTTGATATTCTACTACAAAGGTTCTTGATTTTAAAAAGTCTGTATATATACATGTAGGTAGAAATGAAATACACACATATAAATATACTGTATATAATATGTTTGTGTATGTGTATGTATATATATACATACATATATATATACTGTATGTATATATATATATATATATATATATATATATATATATATATATATATATATATATATATATATATATATATATATATATATATATATAAAATTTCTGACTCATCGGGATCGAACCCAGGTCTCTCAGGTGGATATATATACAAGTCTATAGCAATGCACCCAAGGAATTACCTGGGCAAGCTAACTGCTTCATACCAGCGAGTTTTCCCCAACTTCCTGACTCAGCAATGACCCAATAGACAACATTTCATTCGAATTATCCTTCTGGTGAATCTATCACACAAGGGGACATCAGGTCTCTCAGGTGGACAGCAAAACGGCAGTCACGTTGGAATATCACAGCAGTTTATGTTGACCCAATAGACAACATTTCACGGCGTTTTTAGGTGTTTTAGTTTCGTTTTTAACGTTCAGTTCAGGTAGAAATTACCTGCTCTCAGGTTATGTCTGTCTTTTAATGATGATTTTTAAGTTTTATTTTTGTCTATTGGTCATTGCTGTTTTATTTACTCTTGTTTTTTTAAGAGTTTTAAGTGATTTTTTGTTAAATTGTGTGTTGATGAGCCTTGATAGTGCGATGAGATATTAAACAGGTCAAACAATAAGCTTCACGGTATCTATCAAGGGGACAAAAAACTATATCACAGCAGTTTATTTTGCCGACGGCGTTTTTTAGGTGTTTTAGTTTCTTTTTAACTGTTCTTGTATGTATGTCTTTTAATGATTTTAAGTTTTATTTTTTACGTTTTTTTTACTCTTGTTTTTTTAAGAGTTTTTAAGTGATTTTGTAAATTTTAGCCTTGATAGTGCGATGAGATATTGCGAAACGCCGTCGGTAAAATAAACTGTTATGGTATATGTGCTGTATTTTTCTGGATATGATAGCTAGCTATATATATATATATATATATATATATATATATATATATATATATATATATATATATATATATACATACATATGTGTGTGTGTGTATGTATACAAACACACACACATTATATATATACATATATATATATATATATATATATATATATATATATATATATATATATATATATATATATATATATATATATATATATATATATATATATATATATATATATGATGATTTAGATGATTACGCATTTTGGTGGTGTTCATAGAAGTCATTCCTTTAATTCCAAGTTTATATGATATATTTTAAAGGATTTCTATTTTTAACACTTTTACCTTCTGTTTAAATGAGTCATCCATTATTTTACTGATTTAGTATTTACTCATCATTGCTTGAACAGATCATTCCTCGTCTTCCAGGCTTTTTTTTTTCAGCAAGATATTTCTTTGTTAATCCCATTTAAGACTAAAGGGTATTTCTTTAGTTATCTCTGTTTCCAGAAAATCTCGGAAGGCATTTCAAGAAGTCTGGTATTGTTTTTATTTCTGGGAAATGAGGTGGCCCAAAAGTTTTCATTGAATTCTTATTTGCTCTTAGACCGAGAGAGAGAGAGAGAGAGAGAGAGAGAGAGAGAGAGAGAGAGAGAGAGAGAGAGAGAGAGAGAGATACTGTATTTTGAATTACCATGCAGAGCCGGTGCAGGGAACATCAGTATTCGTTAAACAAGCAAAATTCAGTGATTTGGTAAAACATCTGTTCCGCAGATTCTTTCTTCTGGGACGTCGCGAATGATGACGACGCTGAGCGAGGCTATATCGAACTGAAGTAGTCGATTTATATAAAATACCATTTAAAGATGCAATCATCTTTCGTGCTAATTCTCGGGGAAAGAAATGCATTGCACGCTGGATGTCAGCATCTTATTTTTACCGGAAGAAAAGGCTTAGTTGTATTTATTCTTGATAAGAGAGAGAAACCAGAAGGTACGCATAACTTTATATTGTATATATATATATAATATTTATGTATGTATATATGAGAAATTTAATCAAGAAATACAACAGTCGTTGAGTTAAAAGTACGATAAGAAGTATAAAGCGTCTTAAGCTTAAGACCTCTGTATAGTTTTAATTTTACTTTCAGCTTAACGATTGTTGTATTACGTAAATATATATATAATATATATATATATATATATATATATATATATATATATATATATATATATATATGTGTGTGTGTGTGTGTATGAATATGTATATGAATACGTAACCTGCTGCAAGAAAATGTGTTTTCCAGAGAATGGTTAGGGTTCTTGCTATAGTGTAAGAAATTCGCTCTTTGTTTTAAGGGAAACATAAGGCACGACAATTCCACAGCATAGCCTTACACAGGCTGGAATAATTCTAGAACAATAAGACCAACTTGTTGCCGAATGGTTAATAAAAACAATGACGATCAGTCGCGCAGTCACTGATACTAAAGTTGCGAGTTTATACATTTGACCCTCATAGATAACAAAGTTAAGCTAAAATGAATTTGAACTATTCTAGACTCATGTCCATTATGAAGGGTGTCTTGGGAGTAAATAGTTTGATTTCAAAGAGTATCACGAGTATTTACTTTTCATTTTTATAGGAATGCTGGCTTCCGAGCGTAACGAAAATCATTCTCGACACTAAAATATAAATTGCTAGCCCTGTCGTAATATGGCCAAAGAAATAAGGTACAGATATGAACAGGCACTTCTGGATAGCGAAAGTTCTTTGAGTTTCCACAACGCCCGTGGTTACGAAAACGAGACCAGTGAATGAAGATTACGGTAATGTTTTTAAAATTAGTCTCACTGGAAACTGATCTTCTGGACTGGGAAACAAATGACGCACGACATGAATTGCAAACTGCCACCTTCTGTAAAACTATTTCAAGTAACTACATTTTTGAAAATATATTAAGAGAAAAACTACTGACAATGACAGAGACTCGAATGAAATATGCAAAAATCATATAAAAACTAATATATGCTAAGTCGTTGAAATGTTAACAATCTATATGGCTTCTGTCACACGAGCATAGCGATTCACAGTCATTTTTAGCATTATCTGCAACACTGTAAGCAACACATCTTTACGGTTTTATAATGGTAGAGCTGTTGTCACTGGAAAATGCGATATAGTGGCACTTGAGTAGAACAAGGATGCTAGGAACAGATTATAAGAACAAAGAAAGTTTTCAACGCATTAGTAGAATGATGATGCTGGGAACAGATTAAAAGAATATAAAAATTGTTTCAACTTACAAAAAGAATAAGGATGCTGGAATGGAGATAGAAAAAAAAATGCGGCGAAGTTTCTTCGGCCCAATCGAGTTTTCTGTACAGCTTATAATCAGGGCCAAAGAAAATAGATCTATCTTTCGGTGGTCTCGGTATAATGCTGTATGAGCCGCGGCCCATGAAACTTTAATTAACCACGGCCCGGTGGTGGCCTGTCCTATATAGTTGCCAGACGCACGATTATGGCTAACTTTAAACTTAAATCAAATGAAAACCACTGAGACTAGAGGGCTACAATATGGTATGTTTGATGATCGGAGGGTGGATGATCAACATACCAATCAGCAGCCCTCTAGCCTCAGTAGTTTTTAAGATCTGAGGGCGGACAGAAAAAGTAAGGACGGACAGAAAGCCGGCACGATATTTTTCTTGTACAGAACACTAAAAAGGTTTCAGAGTGTCTTGTCTGATTTTCTGAATTGCCCGTTTCAGGATTACTGTACTCGTGCTCGGAGGTGTTACATAACACGGCATTCCCGTTGAGGGTAAGGAGGTGGAAAAGCCTCGGCTGCTATTGTAGGTATAGCAATACTGCTGTATTGTAAAATTATTCTCCGTTCTTTTCTCTCAGTTTGTTCATTGACTTAATGGATGGTTTTACAAAAGATAAACATTGGAAAAGAAAGAAAAAGTGAGGGACTGACAAATGAAAATTATTCTTCAACCTCCAGTGATGGTAGGAAAATTCATTTCACGGCGACGAAACATTAACCTGATGTAAATAATTAGTCGCCAGAGGATTTAGAAGCCTACTAAATAGGACGTCTGGTATGTTTGATAAACGATATCCTGACAAATAATTATCTTGGCGAAATGCTGTGTAGTCCACGACAACTGTGAGCGTTGTATATAACACCATGTCTTAGTCACCACTTTTTAAAAAGTGAATCTTTCTTAAATCTCAGCTGAAACTTTATGACAGAAGGCTCTTCATTCTTATCAACGATGACATTTAAGTAGTCAGCCAAACCTAAAAGGTCATCGCAAGTATCTAGTTTCCTTTTTTCCTGTAGGAATAATAGTTGCAGAAGACCACATTATTCCAGAATGAAGTAAGGCAATGTTCTTTTTATCTAAAAGCCCCCTACATCAACTAAGTCATATAGTTTGATTGTAATACTTTCGTCTTGGAATCAACATTGTGTCAACAAAGATGAAACTGACAAATGCAAGGCACTGAAGGAGATTTATTCTTTGAAGAACTGCAGCAAAACATGTAAACGACACCATTGTTTATGTATATGCTACTTTTAGAAACAATCACATTCAATGTATTTCTGAGGAAGACCCTGCGATTCAAATAATTCATGGACTTGATAGTCTTATGTTGACTAGATTACGGGTACCCGTACCTGCTTGACTATCTCTCTCTCTCTCTCTCTCTCTCTCTCTCTCTCTCTCTCTCTCTCTCTCTCTACTTGACGTATTCAGTGGCGTGTCTACGAATATGCCGGACTTGTCTCTTCCACCATTAGCGTGCCGTTTTAATGAATAATGGATCTCCACGCAGAATCCTAAGTAAGGGTCATTGTCTGTTTGTGATTTACGACTGAAAGCTACAGAACATGTTCCTTATTCACATCAACAATGGCGTCTGTCTCCCAGTTTTATTGTATGCGCAATATCTGCTAGGTGTTTATACTTTATGGAAGCCTTAATTTAGTTTTGGGGACAGGAGAAATTTAAGGATTAAAGACACGATGTGTTTTCTATGCAGTTCTAAGCAACGTAAAGGTAAATATCATTCAACCATTTTTTCGTCAAAGTAAAATAATTTATCTCGGTAACTAAGTTCGTAGTGACTAATGATCACATTAACCCTGCGTATGACGTTGATGGATTGATGTAAGTGCAGACTCGTGCCGTAACTTTATTATTATTATTATTATTATTATTATTATTATTATTATTATTATTATTATTACTTGCCGTAACATTATTATTGTTATTATTGTTATTATTATAATTATATTTGCCGTAACATTATTATTATTATTATTATTATTATTATTATTATTATTATTATTATTATTATTATTATTATTATTATTATTATTATATTACTTGCCGTAACATTGTTATTATTATTATTTAAGAATATTTCAGATATATAATACGTTAAATAATAATATTGCGCAATTATCAATATTATACTTATAAAAAATGTTTCATTGTTATGAAGTCCACCAGAATTGGTTTGCATAGTGTCTCAGTAACTTGTGTCTTTGCCCCCGCCCCCTTGTGTTCATTGAGAAGGTAATTGCTACTTGTGAAATAACAGAAAATGATAGCCTAGTGTGGGTGAAGGCTTTTCCACATAATGAAAGAATTGCAAGTCTATTCATTCCCAAGAACTTCGCATAAGCGTGACCTCAGCGCTCCTGGTAACTATTGGTTTCACTGTTTTTTAGTGTCTCTAATTATTTGAGTTGTGTGTTTTTCAACCATTAAGATATCATTTAAGTGCCTGCGTTTGCACAGCTGAAGTAGTAATAGCTAGTATGTTACTATCCATTACAGGGACCGCGAGTCAACGTTTTTCTCAAAATATCTTTCAGAATAATTATTTGATCGAAATGGTACTTTGACACGGTGTACAAGACACCTCCCGCCAATTATTGGTAATACAGTGCATTGTCAAACGGTTTTAGTTAAGGCGTTCACTCTTGACTTACATGGTGTTGCCAAGAATCGCCAAGCTGTGCATTCGAACGTCCATTATCCCCATCCCGTCCCTCCCTCCCCCTTCCCCTCCTCATCCCTCCCTAAACCCCCTTTCCTGGCCTCCCCAACTCCGCCCTCCCTTTCCTGTCTCTGGGGGATAGCGGACGTTCGATTGCGTAGAGTAGTCGTGCTGACTCATGCGACTTTGTCTTTAAAAGTCAAGAGTAAACTCCTTAACTAAAACCATTTGACAGTGCATTATATATCCTAAAATTAGCGTGAGATGTCAAAGTATCATTTCGATCAAATAATTAGTTTGAAAGAGATTTGAGAAAAACGATGACTCGCGGTCCCTGAAATGGATTGTAGTGGCGAGATGATAGACAAAGACATTATTACACCAACAGATGGGGGACACTGTTCATTCTGTCGAAGTGACTTAAGAATATAAAGGTAAAAAGATTCAGATAATTTTGCTGTTTAATATTTAATGTATAGCAAAAAAATTAGGGGACAGAGTTAGGCATTTTTCCCCATCAGTTTATCGTATATTTAAATGGCCTTCTTACTTTTTGTTTAAGTGTAATTTCAGTTTAGTAAATAAACTGATGGTTAATTCACTTGACGAACCAAATAAGAATTCTATCTTTTCCAGTCAAACTTTTCCCTTTGTTTGGGCCCCGAGATATTTTTTCATTCTCCTTTTAATTGAGACAGGAAAATTGAAACAAGTTCAGTTATTAATATGCACAAATAAAAGGAGATTTAGTAAAGGTGACCTCATGGTATTGATAGAATTTAGCCTTTGGTTCTATCAATAGCTTGTAGTTATTCAATTGTTTGTAGTTAACAAATGAATGAACATTCATAATGTTTTTCACAACTAAATATATAGCCAAAAGCATTGTTAACAATGATTTCCATTTTCCAGCAATTTTCCAGGACTTGCTTCACATAATTTATTTCCATCTCACACAAACCAAGCAAGAATACTACGGATACAGTTCTAAAAAATTCAAGGAAATTTATACTTTCGGCAACATACATCAGTATAGAAAGTAAGAGTAACTTAGTTCGAAGTAATATCCTTCTTCTTCTTCTTCTGAAAATGAATTGCCTCTCCTCTTGTTTTTTGCTAAATAACGCTTAAACTCTTGCCAGTGATTCCAGTTTCACCCTGTTTCTTGCCGTCATGGGCAGTCTGAAAATTTCAGCAGCTCCCACTGGGACGACTTAAAAGGCCCGGCAGGGACCGGACTCAACGCCCGTCCATTCGGACCTTTTTCGGCCTTTTTACATAGGCCCGTCGTTTGGTCTAATGACCAATTGCTTCATTATCTGCTCGAATAGACAACTGCAATAAAACAGGATCCGTCAAAGCTGGCCTGAACATTTGCTAAATTGCAACATTGCACATGAACGTGAAATCCATTGCAGATACCATTATTTCTGAGTAAAAAGTTGACTAATTCCCCTTTTTACGGCGCTTAAACAAAGAGAATTCGGACAGCAGCGAAATGAAACGTCCGAAAAGTTCCCTGCTACTTCTCTTCGGTGGAAAATCACGATCAGTAATGCGTAGCCGGACTGCGTAAAGAACGGATTCTCTTTTACGAAGATAGCGAAAATGGTCCCTTTTTTGGGGGGTCCAAACGATTAAAAAAACGGGAGAAGGAATGAAACAGGAGAAGTGCGAGGAGGGTAATGAAAAATCTTTTTCGTCGATGTGACAGTACATTATTTAGGCCATCCATATGCAGTCGTAAGGATGGACAGTAGTGTCAACCGTATATTTCTAATATTTATTTTTTACGCGCTTGTTGGGTCTTCTCGACCCTTCCGATCCCCTACCTACCCCGCCCCCACCCGGGGTGGACAAACAGGTTTGCAGGAGGAGGGTCGATGTCTCCCCTACCCTCCCGTTCCCCTACCTACCCCGCCCCAACCAGGGCGGACAAACCGGTTTGCAGGAGGTGGGTGACTGTGTCTTTTCTCCCTTACTGTCACCCGGGGGAGGACAAACAAGATCAGATCCTCTCGGATCTGATCATTATAGATGATTTGAGTCGCAAGAAAGGAGCCTGTCCTGGTTTAACTGATTCCGGAGGTCCACACCAGCCTGTTATTCCCATTAACAACGTACTCTACTTCCCTGAAGGCAAGGTCCTTGCTGGCATAGGGCCAACTAATCTAAACCAACCATTCTAACACTACATGTATGCTAATCCCACTTAAATGTGAGTCATAGGTCCGGTGAAATAGCTTTATAACAGTAATAATAATAGTCCTACAGTCTGTTGGATACTATTGCTGCATCAGCAGAATTTATGTTGCACATTACTTTTCTTCATAACGCTCATAACTTCTTTCTCCTTATGTGCCACAGAGAAAGAACTTAATTGACTGAAAAAGTAATTTACAGGATAAATTCTGCTGATGTAGCAGTAGTATTCGATAGAACACGTTCAACAGAAGGTTTCTTACCTAATAATAATAATAATAATAATAATAATAATAATAATAATAATAATAATAATAATAATAATAATTTTCCTCTGCATTGTGAAACATCAGCTTCACAACTTTGAAGAGCGTTGGAGAAACTCCCAGAGATGCGTAACTTTAGATAATTTTCCTCCCTGGGGCCTTTCCAGGAAGTGAGGCGCTGTTCTCTAAGAATATGATCCACGGATTGGAAACTTCGGTAACTACCTGTAGCAGTCATGTAATTCCTTAACGGGAAAGAGAACGGACACAAGATCTAGGGGAATTGCGTAACTGGGTCATCAGTTTTAAATCCAGAATCATCTGGCGATTGTAGGTATGCTTTAAAGCGACCGCTCCATAGGACTGCTACGCGGTAATCACACGACACGAACAGTTTCGTTTATATGTTTGTTAGGAAGGAAAGTTATGAAAACTTTATTACTTATATATTGTTAAAGATGGGAAAACTGATCCTAATTATGTGGAGCGTAACAATTCATTCGTATCGAGAACAATAGCCATAATATACCATAAATATTTATAAAACCTCAGGTGTATTACAGTCTTCCGTTCACCTTTTCATATTTCGAATTAGCTCAAAAGAATAAAAAAAAAAATGTATGTGATACTCAGTTTCCATATGATGTTCGCAATGTTCGCCATGTCCTGCAAAATGAATAATTACTTGTTTCGCACAAAATTGATAAATAATTTTACATTCGCACAGTAATGAATAAGAAAGTCTGATACTGGAAAACTGTGATTTTCTTACTGAGTATATTTTCTCTTTGTATATATTGATATCTTGGAACAAATACGTTAATTCACTACTTGGGTCAGTAGCTGCCACGATGGATTATTCAGGAAACAGGTCCAAGTCATTTCCCCCTCTCATCGGATCAGTCTGAGTTCTGTCTCTGGTGAGTCGAGGTTGATAATTAAAAAGCCATATGAGATATATATGTATATATATATATATATATATATATATATATATATATATATATATATATATATATATACATACATATATATATGTACATACGTATATATGTGTGTGTGTGCATGTGAATAATTTATATATACACATATATATGTATATATATATATCCCTGTGGCCATTTAATTTTAATTAGCAACCTCAACAGACCAGTGAAACCTGTTTCCTGAAAATTCCACCATATATATATATATATATATATATATATATATATATATATATATATATATATATATATATATGTATGTATATATATATATACTGTATATATATGTATGTATGTATATATGCTATCTGCACTTAAAGTATGAATATTAATCTCACGCGGAATATAAATGACAGATAAGCTCTGAGGCTTCTCTGATCTTCATCTAGAATAAAAGGCTCCAGTCAGTATTTGAAACATAAATGCGAATGCATTCTAAAGCCTCGCTTTGAATAAGTCAGCAAGACAAGGCTATTCCTTGTCGATGGCGGTTTTTGTCGTTGTCCCAAATCCTCTGCATAGAATATATTTCAACTCGCAACAGATTCTCATAGATTTCGTTCTACATAAATAATATACCGAAAGGTGAGACCAGTGGTACTTCAAGATCTGAGGTCACAGATAGAAAGGACCCGATCTGTGTCATTTTGCTGTGTAACACAGGTAGCCCATAGGTATTAAACTCTAGATACAGAATTGTCGTCGGTAAATACGGGAACAGGTTTATACTCCACTAGCCCTTATCTAGAAATGAAGGTGCTTTCGCCTCATAATTCGGGACGGGTCTTATGTCCGCAAGAGTTATAATTTCATAATTTCTTACGGTATTATAACAAACACATACACAAACACACCCACGTACACACATATATATGTAATATATTTTTATATATATGTATCTATATACGTATATATACTGTATATACAGCACAACAAAAAAACTCCGAACACCCCCTTTAAACGAACAAAAATGAGAACAACGTTGTAAAAACGGAAAATAATAGGCAAGTTCTGGTTTTATTTCCTTTTATTCAATATTCTGGCATTTCTCCATTATTTTTAAGTACCATCGTGCACAAAAATCCATTTCCTTAGCCATCCAGAGAGTGAACACGAATCCGGTGACTATGAAACACCGAAGCAGTTGAACAAGTGATTAACGGAAGACCCAGCAGATGTCGCACCGTAAGGGCATTGGGAACAGGAAGGAGGAGTGGGAAGCAGTTACTTTTCTTGAGCATAGAGTAAAGTCTCCATATTCTAATATCGTTAAGAAAGTGATCGTAAAGTTTTTGCTGTAGACGATACTAGGTTAGAGTGTAAAATGTGCAGTTAAGGAAATATGCGCAATAAATCTGAGAATAAAAAGCGCTTAGGAAGTCAGTATTCATGAATTAGTTTTTCCTGTAGATTATCGTATCTTATCAGCCGTAAACACTGAGGCTGAAATGTTTTGTATTGATCTTGTGGACAGTCATGTCTGTTGATAAGATGCTTCGGTGTTTCATAGTCACTGGATTCGTGTTCACTCTCTGGATGACTAAGGAAATGGACTTTTGTGCACGATAGTATTTATATTTATTAAAAATAATGGAGAAATGTCAAAATATTTGATAAAAGGTAATGAAATAAAAACTTTGCCTATTATTTTCCGTTTTTACAACACTGTTCTGAATTTTGTTCATTTCAAGGGGGTGTTCGGAGTTTTTTTGCGGTGACCTTGGTTATATATTTATATGTGTAATGTTATATAAGTATTATGTATATATATCTCTATGTATATATAATTTATACACATATAAATATATATACTGTATATATATTTATATATATATATTATATATGTAATTTATATAATATATATATATATATATATATATATATATATATATATATATATATATATATGTGTGTGTTGTGTGTGTATATAAATCTATGTATATGTGTGTATATAAATATGTATATATATATATATATATATATATATATATATATATATATATATATATATATATATATATATATATATATATACACACACACACACACGTCCTCCATAAACATACACCTAGTAACTAACACTCAATTTATAACTATATACCTCTTCCCAGACGGCTTTTCTTCACTTTTAAAATCAGATTTGAAGGAAACCTACAGTTTTTACACTGCATCTCCTCTGTCAGTTTTGAGGTTGTATTATTACTGTAATATCATTCATAGAATCCCCTTCTGCACAAATACACACTGATGAAAGTGCTTGTGCCCCAGTAAGCAAAATGCACAGGAAGAAATTCGTTGATGGAAAGTCAGCTTTCATGCTGGTATTGTTTACCTCAAAGAAAGTTATATATTTCCGAAGAGAAATCGGTAGAGACCTCGCAGTTTCTGCGAAAATTAAATACAGGCGTCCCAGTTGTCAAGGGAAAAATAAATAATTGCTGTAGTGAACTTCTTCTTCGCTGTTTCAGTGCAGGAGGAAGACTGATCTATATGTGTATATATATATATATATATATATATATATATATATATATATATGTATATTTATTTATTTATTTATAATATAATATAATATAGGGTCACCCTATTTGGTGATATGGCAAAATATATATATATATATATATATATATATATATATATATATATATATATATATATATATATATATATATATATATATATATGTGTATGTATATGTATATATACTGTATATGTTATATATGTTCATTTTTAAGCCATATCACCTAATAGGGGTGACCCCCTAGGACAGACAAAACACAGCTGACTACATAGATTCACACTTTAACTACTGACTAGTGGCACCTTGTGCAGAGAACTCTCACAGCTTTAGTGGCTTTCAACGCCTACAGATGAACCTCATCAGTAATGCATCGTAGCCCACCTAGAGACATTGTATTTTCCACCTCTGTCGTGCAAGGACTTCCTTTTGCACCGGATGTTTGCGACCTTTCTTTTCAGTACCTCTTTCATACAATCTATTCAACACTTCAGGTATGCGTCTCTCCCTTCTTACTAGTACTTCCGATCTATACATTCTTCATTCCCTATCATCTTCACTCTTTCCACATGACGAAAACAGCTCTAATCTATACTTAAACCAACATTTTACCACTACCTTTTATCTCCACATTTCTTATCCTTTCTGTTGTCCTTTTGCCCAGTGTACTATGTAAACAGCTTTTTCGCTATGCTCTCAAACAGGTAATTTTTCGTAAACACCAAATCCGTACACTCCCTTCTTCATATAAGCTTATCTCTATCAGTCCTTATTTCATCTGTTTTACTTTCTGTATCGAAATCCTACCCTTATAATGTTTATTTTCTCCCCTATCACCTTAACACTTATACAAGAGACAAATTCTTGTCACTCATTTCCTCGGAATCTTTCCTTCATACAGGCGTACATTAATCACCCTGGTCAGCCTCTCAAAATAGAATTTAGCCACTTTACAGCGGCATCTCACTTTCAATCCCATCAGTTCTAAGAGTCTGTCCATCCCTCAACCTCTTAATTGGCCTCTATATGACCTCAAAGGTCACCTGAACATGCATTTTCCACTATATACTACTCCATTCCACTTGCATCATTCAACTTTGCCCTCACCTGTCTCCCTTATTCGACAAAGTTTCATTGACCGAGGGTGTATTCACCTGAGAAGGTATCTCATCATTTGCATATTTTATTCGATTCATTTGCTCATTAATCTCTCTCACTACACCGACTTACCTGTGGAACACTGTACCCACCTACTGAAATCGTTTCATTCTCCCCATTTTCTATACCTGGCTCTCTCTCGCCATTTCGTTTTTTTTATCCTCATAAAACAGTTTGTGTAAATGGTGTGCGGTTGAAACTAAATTGAGACAATGGCAAATCTTTTTCATTAAATAACAAAAAACTCGTTATAACGAGGCTGAGAATTCTAACGAATATTTCAAATTAGTTCGGTAATATTCGTTCATGGCGCACAGATGTATTGAAAAAGAAATGTGTTATCAATATCTGAATATCATACGTTGCCATTTCTATATTTCGAGCAACCAAAACATACATTTTGAAATCGCAGAGAATCATCACAAATTGTCAGTTATTGCTTGATTGTTTTTAATAGCTCTCGAATGTACCCTGACTTTATGCATGCATATATATATATATATATATATATATATATATATATATATATATATATATATATATATATATAATATATATAATGTATATAATGTATATATATATATATTTATATATATATTATATATGTTTTTTATATATATATATATATATATATATATATATATATATATATATATATATATATATATATATATATATTATATATTACCATACCATACACTCCGTAAGCATTTGTCATACAGCTCTTAGCAAGTCATATACATGCATGAATTTAAGCTTAAGCAAAATATGCAAGTAACACAATAGCAGCTTTACTCCGAAACCCGGATACTATAATTCGGTGAATAAGTGAATAAATGAGCTTGTTTGTCATAACTGACACCCCCTCCCCCTTTTTTTAGTGTTCTGTTGTGTATATTTGTTGACTAAAATGCGAATAAACCAATTTTACAAAATTGACCTGTTTTTATTGGTGTGCGTGTGTGTTCGTTCTGCTGTTTACATCTGTTGACTAAACCGCGAGAAAACCAATTTAGCGTCCAGCGTTTCATGAATTGAAAACATTACGCACTAACGCCTGATGTAAATCTTTCTTCTGAACAATTTTCCACATAGTTTTGAGTTATATGAAAATTCCACCTCCTAATTCGATTTCTTGCGTTTCTTCATTAAACTTGTCTAGTTGCAGGATCTTGAGGTATTGATTCTGATGAAAAAAGATCCAGTTAAAACTAAATGCGAATAGATGAAGAATTTCTTGAGCTGGACACAGTATCTTTTAGATGTGAATAAAGATAGTAATCGTATCTAAGAAGAAGGATGTTTGGGAAAGAATATTGAGAATAGTTCTTATTAAACGTATAATTTGTCAAAGTAAAAATGAGATGAATTAAACGTATAATCTGTCAAGTAAAGTGAAAAATGAGATGAACCCTTTGCTTTATGGTCATGAATAGGAACCAGAAGCTTCTCTGTAACCTAACTTTACCGTCATCGTTCCATACAACTGAATCGGATATTTTTTAGTATTTGTGCTGTATGCAGTTTATGATTTTGCCGACTGAGATTGAGGAGGGATTTTCCCTTGGAAGAGTATATGATAAATATTTCCAATGATGACATTTCTCCTGTTGGACTCAA
>NC_089784.1:22743003-22745503 GCF_040412425.1 Macrobrachium rosenbergii | reverse complement strand
GACGAGAGGGCAAGTTCCAGGTACGCAGGAGGAAGGATAAGGTAGTCAAAAAGAAAGTGAGATTGGGAACATGAAAATAAAATGCTCAGTATGAGCAACAGCTTTTTGGAGAATAAGTTGCTTTGCAGGGAAGTGGATACATACAGAGGTTAATGAGCAAATGGACTGCAGAGTAAAAATGCAAATAGAGAGATACTATCTGAAGTGAATGCAGTACTGGGTCGATGGAGTGACATTTTGAAGAGATGTTGAATGTGCAGGACAGAAGAGAGTCAGAGCTGAATGATGCATTAATGGAAGGAGTCATTTCAAATTTGAGAATGCTTGTGGAAGTGGCGGTTGAGGAGAGGAGGAGATGGCAATTAAGAGGTTGGAACATGTTTAAAAACACCTGGAATTGAAAGGGATAGCCTGCAAGTGAGATGCTGTATTGATTTGGATAGGGGGAAGGTTACATTGGAATTGATTATATATACAGTATATATATATATATATATATATATATATATATATATATATATATATATATATATATAATATATACACATATATGTATATATATACACATACATATACATATATATATGTGTGTGTGTATGTGTTAAATATGTATGTATGTGTGTGCGTATGTGAACGCAAATAAAATATTTGTATTTATTCTCCATTTCATCAATAATTACGTACAGTGGTGATAACGCTAGACAGAATAATTGTGGAAAATGTGAAGGTAGCCGAATAATACTGGCATCTAGCATATGATTTTAGTAGACTTTATTTCTGTTAATCTACACGGATAAATAGTATTTCTAAAATTATATTCCGTATTATTTTTCACGACATTCTTACAGTACATTATGATAAAGCTGAGATACAGTCGTGCGTCGTCTGACTAACACAGGATAAAAGCGATGAGTCACTACGAAGTTCCTATTATCCTATTGTCTATAGGTGATCATCCCATCGTCATCCAACGACCTTATCATAATCCTTCAGAAGTGACTCAAGAAATATTGACCTTTTTTCAAGGGTACTTGGCATATCCTGCAACTTATCTCGGGGGGTCAATTGACGTCCTTCTCAGATTCCTTTTATTGCTCGGTATAGGTGTTAATTGAGACCAGTGACACGACTGTCGTCAGCGTTGTCTAGAGAAGCAATGAAGCGTGAATTTAGTAGATATTTGCCGCTCTCTTGGGGATTCCTCTTCGCTGAGTTTTGACGCAGAATTCTTCCTTCATGGGAGTTTTTTTTTTTTTTTTTTACAGACTTTGAGTTATTGTGATTGAAGAATTGTAAATGAAGAACATAATAGCTTTTAGTTTTCTGTAAAAAAAACTATTGTGCCGGCTTTGTCCGTCCGCACTTTATTCTGTCCGCACTGTTTCTGTCCGCCCTCAGATCTTAAAAACTACTGAGGCTAGAGGGCTGCAAATTGGTGTGTTGATCATCCATCCTGCAGTCATCAAAGGAACCAAATTGCAGCCCTGTAGCCTCAGTGATTTTTATTTTATTTAAGGTGAAAGTTAGCCATAATCGTGCTTCTGGCAACGATATAGGATAGACCACCATCTCCCCTTGGTTACAGTTTCATGGGCCGCGGCTCATACAGCATTATACCGAGACCACCGAAAGATAGATCTATTTTCGGTGGCCTTGATTATAGGCTGTAGCGGTTGTACAGAAAACTTGACTGGGCCGAAGAAACTTCGGCGCATTTTTTTACTTTTTGTATTGTTTATGTAATAGTTAGGACGACGGATATGTCAATGCAAAACTAACATTCTTTTTATAACGTGCAAAAGCCATATCTCTGTTTGAGGTATACATTTTGTCATAAAACGATGATGCTAGGAACTGCAGATCCTGATATATTCTTTCTAAACAGTTAATGAATTTGGTTGTTATTACTTTTTTTCCCCTGTGGATATCCCGAATGTCTTTCCTATATTATACATTATGAGATTTGAACTTGATGTGGTCATAAATGATAAAATAGCTATTGATTTGTATCCGGCATAACATTTTACAATAGATCTAATTCTTGTCAAATGCTAGTCTTGAAATTTTGATTATTTGAAGTACTGTCATACCTTAAAAAAAATCTGCTGCTTTTGTTTTGATTCTCTGATTATTCTGATATGAATAGCTTAAAACTAGCTGCAAATACATAGTATGGAACCAGTTTCATAATATAGTTAACGATAGGTGAGGACGTCTTCAGAACGATGCATTGCACTCATACATTTTGTCTTTCTGGGCGTCGTTTCCATAAGGTTTTATACGTAAGCCTTGGGTACTAATGGCTCTCTAAAATAAAGTAACAACAACAGATTAGAATGAAGTATAAACAACGTAATTGTGAAGGATCCGAGATATACCGAAATGAGGGACTTGGACAGGAAAGGAGATACAGAGACTTGGTTTGTGATAAGTGGAAGAAAATATAAAAAAAATAAAATATTCAAGAAGAGCAAAACAAGGCAAAACAGACATACAGAGA